>NW_013666203.1:404237-464725 GCF_000517525.1 Limulus polyphemus
AAAATTTTAGCTAATAATCCATATTTTAATAGTATACAAGTTTTAAGTTCTTAATTCTATAAGCAATATAAAAATCCTGAAAATCCCCTGTAGGACACATGTGACACATTTTCTCTAGGTATCTTCTCTATTTTATCCACCACCCCTCCAGTAACTATGAAATTAAACGTAAATTACTCACTATAAAATCGTCATTGTTCAGACAAACCATAATTTTTATAACCTTCAATTTTATTTTGTTACAGAGCTATCAAATAGAAAATCAGACCCCTCTTCCCACACCGACCTGTCACATCCTCTCTTTCAGGATTTGTTAATAGTTCTTTCTTACATCTAATTCTATATTATCTATAACCAATAGAAAGCCAAGGTTTTCATCTATCAAATGACGTATTATATTATGTTGTGTTCTGAACAAATAATCATCAATTTCACTTGTAGTACAGGTTTTGTTCCCACAAGACTAGCTTGGATGAATTTGTAATGGCTCTTGTCGCATAGTTAGAAAGCCAGAAAAATTGAGATTGTTAGAGAAAATTGTCTGCTTTTTGCATGTTACTATTCTATGTTTTTTGGTGCATTATTTAATTAATTAAAAATTATTTAATGCACTACTACCATTAATATAAAAAAAGTAGGGTTAAGTGTCATTGATAGTCAACAGCAAAGAAAAAGAATACTCGGATAAGTACTTTATTTCTTGTTTATTTTTTATTATGAGAGTAACTAAAATGTAAAAACAGATATCTCTTTAGGTTAGTTAAGGTTAGATTAGGCAAAATAAATAATAATATAATACAAATATTTCAGGAGGCATGCACACAGGAAGCTCAGAATAGCTAGTGGGTAAGGTAATTTGATAACGTGAGTTGAACAATAACTCGCATTCTTGGCAAAAAATTGTCCTTTTTGATACACATTTATCCTCGTTTGTGATGTACTCGTATGAACTGCATATCACGACTGTAGAGAAAAAAACACACTTAAAAATTTATAACTGCTTTGAAAGTGAAGTACCTGAACAAATTATGATCCTTCAAAACATCAATAGCTTCATAGACCTTATGACAAGCCAACAAATAGAGAGAGGCACGATGATACTTTTGATTTTCAGCTAACTGTTGAGCATACTTTTCACACATCTCAAGCCATAAGGTCCGAGATCCTACAAAATATTGATGTAATTAGTTTAATGAAGTTTCATATAGAAGAAAATTTTCTGTATTATTAAAATATTTTCAAATACACAAAAAATGTTTTTCTAAAATGTGGAAAAGGTCATCATGAAACTGTACATCCAGTGGAGATACACAAGTTCATATACGCAACAATAAATATATATATCTCCTATTCTATACTCTGGCACCATCTACTACTTGTTAACTGGAAAACAACCACTAAAACTCTGAATGAAAAACTGTGCTCACCACATCAAAGCTGGCCAAAAGGTTTGGCCATGACTACATGTGTGTGTGTATTGAGTTCACAGAACATCACGACCATTTGAGAATTAAACAATTGACAATTAGAAAACTGAAAAGAATCAAGGAAATTAATGTGGTTTCCTTTGTTTGTGTCTTCTCTTACTTTTTATGCAGGAGTATCATGTAAATAATAACACATGTAAATCTGAAATACATTCTAAACAGCACAAGCATCACTCAGTGATTAGAAAATAACATACAGAGAGACCAATCAGCGACAACAGAACCACAAATAGAGATTATTTGGGATGACGACACCTCAAGTAATAAGATTGATTACTGAAAACAGCATGCAAGTGTTCAGTAAAAACACCACCACACAAAATACAATTGATAATTGATGATAGTATCCAACAGTTATCAGTAAAAATATTACCACACATATATTACAACTTATCACTGATAACAGTATTCAAGTGTTCAGTAAAAACACCACCACACAAAATACAACTGATTATTAATGACAATATCCAACAGTTATCAGTTTACTTTCATTTATCTCTACGTGGAAATCCCTACTTTATTGTTTCCCTTCTTTTCATCTCCATTGTGACAGTATCCAACAGTTACCAGTAAATATATTACCACATATAATATGACTTATCACTGATGACAGTAAAACACCACCACACATAATATGACTGATCAATGATGACAGTATCCAAAAATGTTTATTAAAACACCACACAAAATACAACCAATCACTGATGACAGTATCCGACAGTTATAAGGAAAAATATTGCCACGTATGACTTATCACTGATACAGCATGCAATTGTTCAGTGTAAACACCACCACACATAATACAACTGACAGATGATGATAGTATCCAAAAATGTTTATTAAACCACCATTACACAAAATACAACTGATTACTGATGACAGCATCCAATAATGATAATACAATTATACACTGATGACAGCATCAAATAGTATTCAGCAAAAACATCACTATACATGAGTGATAAATGATGACAGCAACCAATACTGTTCAGTCGAAACACTGCCACACATATGACTAATCACTAATGTCAGCATCCAATAGTGTTCAGCAAAAACAACACACTATGACTGGTCACTGGCAACTACATCTATAATATTCAGCAAAAACACTACCACAAATAGTAATACTAATAACTGATGAAAGCATCCAATAGTTTTCAGCAAAAAACAACGACAGTATTCAATAGAAACAAGATACACAATAACTGATCATTTACGTCAGCATCCAAGTGTTCAATAAGAACACCACCACATATAAGGCTGATTACTGATGACAGCATACAATAGTGTTGAGTAAAAGGACTACCACATATAATACCACCGATAATTGACGATTGCATCCAGTAGCACGCATTAAAACATCACCACATATAATACAACTGATCACTGATGACAGCATTTATGTGTTCAGTAAAAAACATGCGTCCTTTCATTCTATCATGTTCATAATCCAGAACAGAAAAATCAGAAGCCTTTATCCTATCAAACCTCCCTGATAATCATATAAACTTGAATAAGATCATCTACTACCCTTTATTTTCTCAAGAGAAATTAAGTTATGAGATCTTGCCTATCCCCATTAGATATCCAAGAATCTGTATTTTTATGGGTGTGCGTGTGTGCTCTCTTCTGTGATTCTTAGTACTATCTTAGAATGCATGTTTCAGCTTTGATAAAACTTAGAACTGCCATTTTACACATAAAAGACTTATGGGAAAGAGGAGGAGTTGGTCACTACAGGAAAACTGCAATCCCAAATCATGGTATGGTCTAGGAGAAGTTCCCTTTTGGACTTAGGTCTTACTCTGTTCACAGGACTGTGTTCAGAGTCTAAATCATGTTCATGAAGGAGAACTTTAAACTGGAAGTTCCCAAACTACAGGTTTAGTTATGTTCATGAACTTCAGGCAGGAAACATGAATGACTTAGGGTCATTATGATGATATACATTCTGGAATACCCAAGACAAAGTGGGAACATCTTTATATGCAAAGAAGATATTGGAACTGTTTTACAAACAGCAGAAAGTATAAGTGCCCAAAAGAGCAGTCATGAACCTTCCTGAGATAAAACCATTATGATTCAATTATATGCTCAGAATCACCCAGAACAGAATGATATTGCATCTGCTTCAACAACATATTCTGTGAACTGAGAACAGGAACCACATGTTGTAGGGTATGTTCATGTCTCTGGAATAAAAAAAAGCCAGATCAGTACAAAATTTTTAATCACCAGCAAAGGAATGGATCATTTTGACTGTTAAACAGAAGTAGCTGCTGAATAATGATTCCTGTTTACACATAGAAGTTACTGTTAACCTAAGAAAGAGAAATAAAAGAATGCATCCGAAAGATATTTCAAAGACAAGGAGAAGTAAACACTGCAAACAAAATTTTTCAAACAAGTATTATTATTCTTTTCTCGAAGCAAATACAACAAATGTTATATTCTGTTTTTACATTTCTATCACTTTTAATGATGCATTACATTGTATTGCTGTATTGCATACATTTTCATTAATTGTTTAACTTGAAAAAGTCAGTGATTTTTGCTTGGTTTGCAGTTTCTTTAATTTGGAATTCTATCATGCACCAAAAATGTATATTCCCCTTGCTGTGTATATTTCAGGGATAGGAATCTTGTCAAATACAGATATTCTTGCCCAATTGCCACAACTTTAACTTACATACTCAGTCTTGAAACTTGTGGTTTGTGCAAACTTGACTTATGGATATTCCCTTTATATACTTCTTATTTGACTATGAACACATTCTTTATGAAAATACACAATTATGTGGCCATTTCACAGAAAAGTTTGGACTCAATTATGGCAAATTTAGTGGTCATTGGCTGGGTAAAAGGGCTGAGTGGTCATGAGAAGCAAAATATGTACAAAAAATGATTTGGGGGATTAAAACTGGCCATTAGTGGAGGTGAGACTGTACCAGTGATGGCATGGAGTAGGACAGGCAGTAGAGTGACTGATGCCAAGTCTGGACTTGATTAAGCATTTGGATACAAAACAGCACAGTATATATATATATATATATTCATAAAGTGGTTTTTATTTCACTATAAATTGAAAATATAGCAAGAAAAAAAAAAATGTTAAAAAGTATTTAATGGTTACCACACTTTATGTTTGAAGTGTGTATTAAATGGTGACATTTAGAAGTTATTAATTTTAATGCAAAAACAGATATATTAATATATTGCCACTGAGGGACTCTCACGTGCCCAAATACACATAACAACATTAATTTTTCAAATGCCTTGCCC
Organism: Limulus polyphemus; assembly: GCF_000517525.1. Lineage (NCBI taxonomy): Eukaryota > Metazoa > Arthropoda > Merostomata > Xiphosura > Limulidae > Limulus > Limulus polyphemus. The sequence continues at coordinate 409,007 of NW_013666203.1, forward strand.
AATTTTCCCTTTCAAACTAAAAATGTCTTTAAAATGCCACAGTGATATCCATTATAGCAGTAGCAACTTCCAACTATAAAGTTAGTGATGAGTCTACTAGTAGATAAATTTCACAAGTCAGGCTTGAGGAGTTAAGGAAATAATTTAAAAGAGCTGGATTTAGTTTGGGTACTACATGCAATGCAGCAAGGTAGATGCACATACATTTTGGCACTTATATGAACAATAAGAGAACAGAATGATGTGCTACACTACTGCTATAAGCCACAGAGCTGTGGTTCTTGATCTGTGAAAAAACTAGTGGTTCCAAAATTCTTAGCCGGATATATCTGAGATTTTGCATAATGTAAGGATTGGATACTACCAGGAAAAACTTCAGCAGGAAACAGTAGTTACTTTGAAGAAAATAGCCCTGGAAATAGTTGGTCCTCTCCCAGAGATTTATAGAGAGAATCAGTATTTGTTAGTTGTCATAAAAGACTTCACCAAGTAAGCCAAAACTAACTCATGGGTTGATATATTAGTTCAGTTTGTTGGTAATGTGTGTTCTGAGCAATGTATAGATAAGTCTATTATATGATGGAAGAGATGTTACATCAAAATACTAAAGAAACAAAATAGTAAAGGAAACTAGGTATAGCTTTGACACATGCCTATCCTACAAAGTTAACCCACTTCTGGCTGACCTGGTTCCTGTCCTGTGATAGCTCAATCCACCAAACTACAAGCTGCAGCGGTTATGTGGTGTGTGAGGAAACCTTAATGACAAGCTAAAGGTGTATGTCACTTAAAAACTTATCTGCTAATTTGGCCACAAATTTGAGGCTGAGACGGTTAATAAATCAGAGTACAACCACTGTGTTTCTCAATCTCAACAGTTAATTACAAGGAAAATGAAGATAATACGTATCTGTCTGTCTAAGAGGAGTCAGGTATGGAAAAGCCAGTGAAAGAATGGCTTGAACTCCTTGCTAGTCAGCCAAGATACAGGTGTCTAATTCCTGATTATTATAGCAGGGATTGGCTGCTTAGCCAACAATCAGGATGGTCAAATAAGGATTATCAGTAGAACGCTTACATGACATTCTACATAGTCACTTGATTATAGTACATATTATCAAGAGTGTTGTGAACCTTACCTTACTAGCAGTGTTGGATGTCACAGTGATGTCTAGCTGTGATTTATTTAATAAGCAGTAGTGGCATTTCTGTGGTGTAGATGTATTACTTACTGGACGGGCACAGCTAGGACAGGTAATGTAATGCTCAAACATTAAGAGCTGGAGTAACTAATGCATCTTTAAGCTGATAAGACTTTCTGATCCTTTTTTCTCACCATCAAGGTGTAATCTTGTGGTGAATATTGACAAATGTTTACATAAGAAACCATATGAACATATTTGTATGTGTGCAATTGCAAAATTAACCCTATATATATAAGGGCAGGTCAAAGTGCACATGCTACAACCTTTTTTTGTTTTTTATAGTTACATTAAATCGATTATTTAAAATAAATAAAAATTCAGTAAAATACTAACAATAACCCTACCAAAAATTAGGGTTAACTTTTATCAAGACTGAATGCAAAAAAGAACAAGACTCACAAGTAAGTACTAAATTCCTTGTGTTTCATGTATATTTTTTTTTATTCATTGTTATATAAGTAACTAAAATGTAAAAATTAGAAACTTATTACTTTAGACAGGAAAACTTATGTTAGGAAAAACATTACATATAATAAAATACTCAATAGCACGAGCACATTTCTTGAGCAAGGCATGCAGAAATTTGGCAGATCATGCTGGTATCTAGATACTTTGCCATACTCTAAGTGAAAGTAAAGCAAAAATCGACATGAACATGATATTTGAAATATATTAGCTTTGGCTGGAAGAATAAATATTGTAGTTGTCTGTGACATAATGCAGTCATTCTAGAAAGAATTAAAAAGTGTAATTTATTTCACTTTTTTGTTATGTGGTAATTATAAGGTCATTGAAATTAACTGGTGCTAGTGTTAGGGTAACAAAAATAACATAACAGATAAAATATAGTTTTACTGAAAAAAAAATTGATATTCATTCAAGATGATCTAGAGGTTATGCAAATGAAATCCTTAAGATGAAAAATATATTTTTATTCAAAACAAGAAAATCACCTTGTATTGGGGACTGACTTAGTAAAGGCTTCATAAATCTACAACAAATGTTTTGTAAAAATATTTAATAAAAAAATATGATTTTTGTGTACAACAGACTTATAAAGTTTACTAAATCCAAGCAATATTTCATGGAAATACACTTAGTAAATTCAGTTATAATATGTATACTTTCATGATTACCTTTTGGTTACAAGATTGGTTACTTTGACCCAGCCGATATATAGAGGGTAGAGTATTGTTTACACACAAGATCATACTTTCCTATATAAGGGATCTGTACCCAACTTCCAGATGCACACTGAAAAGACTATGCCCTTAATAAGTAACAGAGAGGAATCAGATTTTGTTACATAGTATCAGAAAAGTCCTTGTTTCATTAGATCTTCCATGTTTAATTTCCCTGTATGTATGTTGACCCATAAATATGGTGAAAAATCATATAGGAAAAGTCCTTGTTTCATTAGATTTTCTGTTTGTTTTCCCTATATGTCAACCATACTAGTTTGATTGACCTATAGATGATGGAACAATATGGTGATAGTTCAACTTCTGGTGTTTAGGACAGTAAATAAGCTTTCCTCTTAATTATTGTACTAAACTTTCTTAGTCTGACTGCATACTGTATCATACAGCATGGAAAAGTAAAAATAACCTTACATTACATTAAGGGAAGACACAGTTTTACATGATGTTTTCATTAAAGCTAGTGAAGAATATGTTCAATTTGGCAGAAAAGAAATATTCTTAAGAAAGTCAAACTTATATACTGCACACAAAAAAGCATTGTGCACCAAATATTTTGATTGGTATGATGTAGTAAAAATTTGGAGATTAGTGGAATATCATTACTGAATAATCACTGGGCTCAATAATGAATTATATTAAACTAATCAATTATTTTTGAATACTTGGAATAATCAAAATTAGTGAAAATTGGGAATAATAATTTTGATTAGTTAATTATTTTCATGAGTCTTGAAGCTAATTGATTAAGCTAAAGCAACCCTGAATTAATCAAAAATAAAAATGAAAAATTATAATAGCTGTATTTTTTATAACTTGGACAGTTGAATTAATTGAAAACAGTAATACTCATAAACACTAATTTAAATTGATTATTTTTGTGACATTAACTGATGTAATAAAAGCTCATAACTAGCTGATTTTATTGGTTACTCTAATTAATTGCCAAGCTCTAGTTGTATTAAACTCAACTGTTTGAGCTGTAATATTTCATAAGCTTACAGTTTTGTACATTTGTTTAACATTTACTTTCTTTGCAAATTGATATTTGAAATTTAGTCTGTGATATTACGTTTGAGGTATTGCTTTTATCTCCTTCAAGGTGTTGTAAGCTTGTATCAAATACTACATTTTATGGAGGTATAATGCTCATCTAATAGATTCTCATACTCAGAAGATGATGGCTGGTGTCTGAAAAAATGCCCACCTGATTTCAGTTATTTGTGTAGGGACACCACACAAACAATTTCTACCCCTCTCCTTACCATACTACAGCTGGACTCTGTTTTCACAACTAGACATTTGTAGAAAACTTGTTTATAACTTGTGAAGTTGTCATGACAGGACAATGGCCCAGCAGAAAGTGATATATGTTGTTCATAGGTGTTTAGTGATATTTTCTCTGGCAATAATTCATGAGTATGTTTGTAAAAATAACACTTGACTGAAAATATTGTTTTAACTCCTGATACCTAAAATCTTCTCACAGAATAGGTTTTGTTTGTAACTATCTAGTTCAGTTACTACTTCCAACCCTTTACTACTAACTGAACTTATGACCCATGAGAAACAAAATTCACCAAATATTTCAAATCCTGTATTTAGCCACACAAGTCAAAATTCTTAAATCTTCTCGCTTTTCTGCCAAGTCTATACTGACCACTATGTTGGATGCAACCTCTTAAAGAGATGACAAGAGAAATCATAATATGTGGCTAAGTTCCCTGTCAAAGGGTGTTCTAAAGTTGCCAAAATGATATCTTTACCATATCCAGTTTCTTTCGTTAATTCAGTCACGTCAGAATACAGATGAACTCTATAACACATTTTCTAACAAATCTTATGTTTGAAACATTACTACACTTTATGTATCAAAGATCAGTGTACCTGAGAGTGACAAAGGCATATAAGAACATGGCATATATATATATATAAAGAACATGAGGTCTTGTATGATTCTAGCTATAAGTCAGCATATTACTGATAGAACATTAGAAAATTTGGATCAGAATAATTCTCCTACTAAGAGGGAAAGATTTTTGCCTTAAATTGTTTTTAAACATTTTTTTAATGTTTATCACTATTACAAAGAAAGATGTTTTTCTGTCAAATTACTAAATACATTTGAAAACTGACACTGTGAAATTAACTAACTCTATTATCAAGAATATAAACATACAGTTATGATTATTTGAATATCTAATACATCACAGCTAGTTGTAGGATATCACACACTAGGATTCATAGTTGTATAAAATGTGGCACAAAAGTGAACATCTTTTTCACTTCTAAGTGACTTCAAGAGGTGAAAAATTCATTTTATAGAAAATAAAAGCCAAACAATTTTTTCTTAAAAGCACATCAGCAGCAGCCTTGAAAATCTTAAAAATATATTAATAATAATAAATATAAAAATAACCTTATCAAACTGAGAAAAAAAAAGAATACATTAATGTTCCACAATGATTAAGAGCAAATAAAACCCTTAGAAAAATAAACATATTTTATTTGTCACTCACCTAATGGTGCTAAAGCTACAAGCCAATCACTCAGCTGTCTTTTCTCTGCAGCTTCTCTTAAAGCAGGACCAACATTTCCTATCCACAATTCCTGTTGTAAAGCCAGATCAAGATTTCCATTTTCTCTATGTTTCACACCTACAAAGCAGCAAGCAAACAGAGAGGTTACTTATGAAGATAATTTATGTGTCTTAAGAAACAAGCTTAAACTCAGAGAATGAAAATGAACAAAAATCTTGTATCTTAGTATATTTACATACAAAGTAATTCAGAAGTTCATTGACAGGCAAATAATTCTGACACAGAAGATATAGGAAAATTATTGTTAGTAGTATGAAAAGAGGTATAGCGGGTCTATCCTGAGGGCATTGAAGACAATTTTCAAGGTCACGTCCTTAAAAACTTATTTATGCATCCTACACCCTTAATGTTAATGGCAAAGGTGTAGACAATAAGGAACCTACAATTACTCCACAAAAACAACAGATATAGACATAAATTCACCACTTCTATGGAACTGTGCCAAACAAAATTGAAATACCACAACAACAAAAATAGTTATAGGCATAAATACAAAGGAGGTAAACATCCTAACAGTATAAACAAATGATACAAAACAATCAATAGCTGTCTTCAATGTGCTAACAAAATGTAACAAATGCCAGTATGATGGCTTTGTTATCATAATTGATTGCTGTTGTTGGTCTGTATACAAGCCTGTAGCACACAGTCATCGACACACATTTCCTATCATTGGATGTGGAGGATGATGTTAATCTGGGAACCATTCAGTATACTACTTGGAAGCAGCCTGGGGGGTTCTAGTGAAACTCCATACACTATGATCATGTTAAAACGTTTTTCAACTGAACGTTGTACCATTATATGGGAGCAGCTGCAGTAGAATGGTTGTACTACCTTACAAGGAAGGCTTTCATTTTGATATTTTTTAACCTTTTAAATTATCCAAAAATGCAATAGCCTGCTTATGAAAATTTGATTTTACACCTTAAACCTAAGGTTGTGTAATATGATTTAACATTAAAGGACAACAAAGAAACATTTGGCCGTCCTAACCTCTAAGTTAAATTAAACACTAAAAACCTCAAAGCCAGCCCTTATCATTCAAATATTTATGAAGTTTTTCCTTAAACTTCTTTAAATTAATTGCATCTATCTACTACATCTGAAAGCAACATATTCCAAAGACCAACCACCCTGTTAGAAAAATAAAGCTTACTTATTTAAAGATGATTTCTACCCTACCAAAATTTGTGTCCCCTAGTCTTACCACTTTTACCTTTAAATAAAAATAAAAAGGTGATGCATAAACACTATCAATTCCTTTAACAAATGGATTTTAACCTATCTTCATACAACAATCTTTCCATTCCAGGTGTCATCTTAGTAGCTCTCCTCTGAACCCTTTCCAACACTTCAGTGTCCTTTCTAAGGTAAGGATGCATGGCTCCTTTGCTATAGTTCTATTTCAATCTTCTTCAGCACAATTTCACATATGGAAGGGGTGTATTTATGCCTATAACTATTGTTGTGTAATGATTTTAAGTTATATCTGGTTTAAACTAGTTCATTTGGTACTGTCTACACTTTTGCACATTACATATTTGGTATATGATGCATATTAATAAAAGTTTCCAAGAACACAATCTTGAAATTCACCTTAACTGACCACAATGTTATTGTCACATGGTAGGACCCACAACATCTCATTCCATACCATTGATAATTATTTTTCCCTATACCACCCAAGTTCTGAAATATTTGCCCATTATTGAACTTCCAAATTACCTGGTATAACAAAATAAACTAATTTCTTAAGTAAAATAACCTCCATACAAGCAGTATGTCAATGTTGTTTTCCTACTGTCTTCTTACATTAAACAGGTTGACTTTAAAAAATTATATGTATGTATATGTATATATATATATATACCTTCAGTGATTAACAGGTCAAGCATTGCATGCCTGTCTGTAAAAAACCCTAAATGAGTAAACTTGTCTTGTTCTTGAGGTTTTGAAGGTTCTACATCAGATGATAAAGAACTACTTAAACAAGTTTCTTTTGCTGGATATAAATGATCCACCAGGTGGAGGCAGTCGGCACAGCTGAAGTGTTTTCCTCTGTTCTCCAAAGCAGCTGATACAGGAAAATGTGATTTATGAACTGGCTTCTTCTTCTTTCTTTCCATGGACTTTACTGACTTTTCCTCTATTGTTAGACAAGAAATTTTTAGCAAGTTTTTTTAAATATTTGTTTAATACTTCAAAAGTGCAATAGAGTATCAAAGCAGAACAAAACATTGTTACTTCAACAGTGATATTGAATTATTTGACATTAAAACAGAATAAACTATTGTTACTTTAAGAATGAATATATATATTTTATACCACCAAAGTAAAATAGTATATTAATTTTATATGATGACTTTTTGTAGATATCATTAAAAAATTTTCAACAGGAATTATAAAGGGAAGGAATAATAAACCAAAAAATAGAAATCAGTTGTAAAAGCTTGTTTAGCAAAACTACCATTAAAATTATAATAAATAATTAAAAACAATGTTTACTATTTACACAATTAAAACTTTATTGAAGCCATATGGCTTCCACTTTAAAACAACACTCTACAAGTTCTAGTTTCAACATGATCTACGTGATCCACAACATGCTTGACACAAAACACATTTCCTTCTTAAAAATACCCTGAGTAAAGCAGTAGTTTCCAAACAGGTTAGTATTCAAGTATCTTTACCCATTTATTATCATAAAATTCCTTTTCAACTTTCAGGTAGAACATCTTTTAATCCCTTGCAAACAAAATCAAAAACAACTCACACCTACAGCATTTTACATTCATTGTACTGCAGAACAACTCAATCTGGTTTTGATTCAAATGGCAATGTCCTCTCTGGAAGCTAAGTCCTTTTGTAGTCTTCAGGGAAGTATGTACACCAGCTTTGTCACCAGTATGAGGTGAGTAGCTGCACAGCTACATGCTGAAATACCTAAATTCCTGTGAGATATGCAATGGGCAGCAAATAGCAGTGTTGTCAAGCAGATTTGGATCATTATGAAAGTCATATCACCACCAATGAAATTCTGAATGGAAAAAATGAGCTCTCTTCTCATGATCTGACAGATGGGTACAGTCTGTTACATAGTCCTTCAAATTCTGAGATATTTTACCTTTGGTTTCATATCCTGACCATCATCAAAGCAGCAAAAATACTCTGTCCAGATAACTGAGGAGCCTATACTTCATATGGAAATGAAACAAAGTTTAAGTGTACAATGTAGTTCCTGATGTGTTGATATGCAAGTTGAAAAGTAGATTCAACAAGGAAGCAAAGGAAATATTAACAACCTTTGAGTGCTTTGTCCCAAGAAACATCATACATTGATCATCTGCTGAATAACATCTCATAGTGGCAATACAAAGATAATGAACTTTTTAAATTTTTACTTGTATGATGTTGATAGTCTTGAACAAGCCACAACAGAGTTTTGTAATTTGTTTGCTTCCAAACAATTGGAAATTTGAAGATGGTGGCTGGTTCTCACGAGATCATGAAGATGTGCTTATTTTCCTCACACAGCATAACATTGTGATGGAAAATACTTCTGTTCTTCTCAAAATTACGTTAACTCTGCCTGTTACATCTGAGCACAATGAACATGCATTTAGTTGTTCAAAGAGAAAGAAAAAACATAACTGTGATCAACTATGAAGAAAGAACACTTCACCAATCTCGTGTATTTGAATCAACAAAAATATGGCTTCAAGTCAGTACACGCTAATCAATGCAAGAAATAATATCTGATAATGACTACTTCTATTCTCTGCTGAAAAATGCCAAGTAAATCTGTGCAAAATATGGCATTGAGCCAAAATTTGAAAAGAAAGTGTAGTCACCAAACTATAAATTTTCCTGGACACTAAATCCAGAATTCTACTAAGAAACTAAATGACTAATGATTATGTACTGTATGGTTGTGAAATATAACTATTTGTTATTATACAATGACTCCCTTTTTTGCCTCTGCCTGGATTTGCTCCATAAACAAGCACATAATACACTGGGATAGGGGACCTCACTCTAAACTAACCTTTCACACACACACACAAAAAAAAAGCTATCTATACCATTAATTAAAATGCTTCTTCTTTACCCAAACCTGGATCACTAGCCTAAATCTACCAGTATTAGAGGGCTTCTGCTTTACCCAAATCTGGCTAACTAAAGCTTCAGTATTGGATTGCTGTTGCTTTAAAAAAATTTGGCTAAATTTCCCAGTCCCTAACACATGGTATTTAAGAGTGCTGTACAGATATACTCAGTTATTCAGCACAGAGACAAATAAGATAGAGCAAAAAGAGAATAAAACCTTTATACTGAACACAACCTTCAGAGTGGAGAAGCTATAATACTCACTAGAAACATCTGCTTGCTTCTTCAAACTTTGACAAAGTTCCATAGAAGTATCAGAATCCGAGTCTACAGCAAGTTTTGGTGTAGCATGCACTACAAAATTATATATCAGAATTAAAGTCACACAGTAGAACAATACACATTAGGTACATGAGATACTATAAAAAAACGCACTAAGTTACACTAGTAACAATAAAACAAAAGAATGTGTTATAGATGTGCTGTGAAAAATACTAAGTCACAGCAACTATAGTAATACAATACAGAACTTCTAAGGTGTAAGCTGATGAATTCTAAAAGAAGTGGGAACCAATGAATTATAAAGAAAATCAGAGAGAAAGAAGTGTAGATGAATGAAAACATAAATTGAGAAAAAACAAAGGAGTGGAAAGCAATGAAAACGCAAGGTTGGGCAAAAGAAAGAATGGAGAGTAATGAAAATATAAAAATGAGCAGAAAGAAAGGTGTGGAGAGCAACAAAAAATATAACAATAAGCAGAAATAAAGAAATGAAGAGCAATGAAAGCATAAGGTGAATATAAACAAAAGAGTGGACAGCAATACAAATTTCAAGATGAGCATGGAGAAAGAAGTTGTAACAATGAAAATGTAAAGGTGAGAACAAAGAAAACACAAAAATGAAAGAAAAGAAAGCAGTGAAGAGGAATGAAAAATACAAAATTGAGCAAAGAAAAGTAGAGGAGAACAAACAAAATATAAGTATCAGCAAAAAAGAAAGGAGAGAAGAGCAATAAAAGTACAAGAATGAGCTGAAAGAAAGAGGTGGAGAGTAAGAAAAAATTTAAAGATAAGCAAAATTAGAAGAGTGAAGGGCAATGAAAATTAAACCAAGTAGAAAGAATGGAATGAAGAGCAATGAAAAATGTAGATATCAGCCAAAACAAAGGTTTTTTAATGATTTGTTTGGAATTTTGCGCAAAGCTAAATGAGAGCTATCTGTGATAGCCATCCTTAACTTAGCAGTGAAAGACTAGAGGGAAGGCAGCTAGTCATCACTACCCATTGCCTACTCTTTTACCAATGAATAACGGGATTGACCCTCACATTATAATGCACCCATGGTTGAAATGGTGAGCATGTTTGGTGGGACAGGGATTCAAACCCACAGGTTGTGAGTTGAGCACCTAAAACAAGAGAGTAGAGACCAATTACAATAAAAAAGATGAAAAGGTTACACAGAAGAGTAAGAATAACATAAATTGAGCAGAAAGAAAGGAATGGAAGCAATTAAAATATAAAGATTGATAACTATTCTATGAACATTGTAAACATTCATTTAGCAGGAAAAACAGCTAAAAATTTTCTGCTTCTAGAAATATATTCTTAATTGCTGTTCCTTAATCCAAGAAAGTAACTAATTATTCCTTACCTTTATCCCAAGTTTCTTGAAATCAGTAAATATTTTTACTAAATATCTTATTAAATTAAGAAAATGTTTCTCAGTATACAATTTCCTAGAAAGTATTTCACAAATAAAGAAAACTTTTCTCAATGACAGGTACAGAATATTCCTTATTTGGCTCATCTCCCAACAATAATTTAAGTGATTCAAGTTTTTATAGTTTTATGAAATAGATTTTTAGTAGTGAATAAGTATAAGTGTTTAAATTAGAGAAGAAGTGGTCTTTTTGAAACAGTTTTACATGTTTAATTCTATATAAAAGGGGTAGAAAGGTAAGATTTATAACGAATATATAATAATACAAGTACTATCTATTTATATTAGATTAAATTATATATATATTTAATTTCAAAATTTGTTTCAACCAAGTATAAAGTGCATGATGTCATTAGACCTGTGAATGTACTGTTGTTAATAAGCATGTTTTCAGGTCAACTGTTACAAGTGTATTGAGTAATGTCATAGTAAACAGTAAAAACAAATATAAAATCAAGGTTAAAAGTGTTCAATAGTTACCTTACTTTATGTTTCCTACAGTGACATTTAGAAGTTTTCAATTTTTATGCAAAGTCATGAGAAGAAAAGAAATCCCACAGTAAGAAAAGAAGGTACTGACTGCTTCAAAAGGAGAAAAGTATGAGTGAGGTAACACCGAACTGCTTTAATATGATAAAGGAGTCAACTGGGATCAGAATGATCATACAATCCTTTGGACTTACCCCTTATTGAAGAATTAATGTATATTTTAATTATGAGCTATATGTATCTTCATGAAATTTAAGTTTTAAGTAAATGCTACAGGTATGTTGTACACAAAAAAAATCAGAATTTTTAATAAAGTATTTTTACTAAATATTTGTATGTGAATTTACTGAGTCAGTCTAATTAAGACTCTAATTACAGATGTTAACATTTTCTTACTCTGAAAATGTATTTCCGATAGGCACTTACCTTGTCTCACCCAAAGTTATCTTAATCCAGGTCTGCTCACTAAGCACTGCTAAAAACATTTCACTACAGCACACCAGTCTTTATATACCACTAGTTTTGCACCATTTCAGAACATGTGCCGATTATGTGACTATTCTCCAACAAACGTACTGCGCCATCTATACTGGTGCAGCTAGCTCCCTCTACTGTTCTAGAACAATCCTCACTTTCAAGAATTGGCAGGCACAAACCATAAACACTGGCATCTCAGTGGGGAAGAAGGTAAGTACCTATCGGAAATACACTTTCAGTGTAAGAAAATGTTAACTTCTTAAACAGTACTACCTCTTTTCACCCAAAGCTAGAATCCCACATTTCCAAGGTGGAGGGGCCAGGGAAGGCACAACAATATCAAATCAAGCAGAAAGAGACCACACTGAAAAAATGGGTGTGCTTGAATATGAAAAAAAAAGCACACCATTGGGGTACAGCACTACTTCTGAAACAGGTATGCTCTTCACCCAGCAATCAAAAAGTAACACAATTGAGGCGGAACTTAATTGAAAGGCACCACTGAAGTCAATAAAGAGACGTACAGCACTGAATCAGATTTGGTCTTCCAGAATCCCAGGGAAAGTGAGAGGTAGGACTCCATGGAGAAGTAAGGTGGCTCAAATAGCAGTTCAACAGGGAAAGGTCTATGACAAATCTCCAAGACTTCGAGGGTCAACAATTATACGGGAGTGAAACCGCAGTTGAGTGGGTACCACCCATTTGACAACCCCTTTGTGTAGTAGGTCTTGAACAGACTAGACAAGATGACTGGAAGTGGTATGATCCCAAGGAGGAGGGAAGGAGATCTGGGAAGTGGATAGGGGGAGAACAGAACTGAAGGCAGAAACCTTCAGACAGAACCTGTAGAACCCATGGAACTGTCTTGTAGAGTAGCAAAAAAGACACATAAACTAAACATACTTAAGAGAAAGTACTCATTACTACAAAACTAACAAAACCAAAAAATTTGTACTCCACAAAGTACATAAAAATAACAAACTTTCAAAACTATGAAATTTGACCTAAAACATAAAACAATAAGAAACCCAAAAAAATTACAAAACCACTAAAGAAACTTAGGAGATAAAAGACAAGTAAATATTGAACTTATAAGTACACTCAAAGAACCAATAAGACAAAAGACACAAAAGTAAAACCTACCTAAGAAAATCAAAAAAAAAAAACATCCAGTTAACAATAATAAAATTTGATTTAAATCTAATCCCCAATTAGATGTGGCTAGTTGTAAAGAAAAAGGAACTTACAAACTAACTAACAAACAGTGAAAGGAAGTATAAATAACAAACCAAAACACCCACAAAATTGGCCGAAGTGACAATTACCCAAACAGTAACTATTGTGCAAAACCCGTATGTATTCCAAAAATTAAAACAAAAAACAATGTAATAATCGACTCTAAACGCAAATTCAAACTAAAGTAACATCCATGGGAAAAGAATTTTAAAAGTCTAACTTACCAATTACTGAGCAGAGAAAACATGAAAGACCTATATCATTGTGTGAGGAAGTTAGATCAATCCACACAAGCTCAGATAAACTCGCTAAACATGGGTATACCTACTGGGAGTGAGGAATATATGCTAAAAAACTTACCACAGACCTCCTGGGAAAAAGAACAATACCTAACCCAGGAGATTATATGGAGGCATGGTAACAGGTGGAAGGTGCTGTAGAAAGAAATTTCCACTCAGTAGTTATATCCTTCCTCACAAAAATTTGTAACGTAAAAGGAAGAAATTGTCAGCTGAACATAAAACACAAATTCCCTGTGAACTAAAGCCTGTACTTCTCCAGCAGACATTGTAGACCCTGGGACTCATATCAGAACCATTCTCGACTGTCACAGGAATGTTATCATCCACCATATTAAATTTCAAATTCATACAAAGAAATTAGAATTTGGAAAAAAGAAATATTTCTAAAACAAATGAGTAGAAACAATGGAAATCAAATACAGGAAGTTGAAATTGATATATATTTGTGATCAAGCACAATCAAAATTTTGTAGTCACATGGAGAGCAAGTTAAAATATATGTATACACACTAGAATGCCAGTTGAAAAAGTGAGAATTGTTCTAGAATAGTAGAGGGAGCTAGCTGTGCCAATATAGATGGCACAGTACAATTGGTGGAGAGTAGTCACATGATCAGCACATTCAGAAATGATGCAAATTGATAGGGTATAAAGATTAGTGCACTATAGCAAATGTTTTTAGCAATGCTCAGAGGGCAGACCAGGATTGAGATAGCTTTGTGAGAGAAGAGGTAGTACCATTTCCGAATAGTCTGAGTACAAGGTGATATTCATGTTAAGAATAAAAATACTTCTCCTCATTTTACAAATTTCATATTTCATTTGCATAACTTACAGAACCTCCTTAAAGAATATTAATTTTTTCAGTAAAACTTTATGTTTTATCTGTTATTTTCTCCACTCTAACATTAACTGTATTAAAATAGTAATATATGGTAAAATGTTAAAAAATACAAAATGAATCTAAATTACCTTTTTTTTTGTTTCTAGAACAACTGTATCTTGTATAAGACAGTTACACACTATTTATTATTACAGTCAAACCTTATAGATTTCAAATATAGTTGAATTTAGTTTTATTGCATTACACCTGCACTTAGGTCCTCTCAGATATATTATACTAAAATCCCATTTATCACAGCAGGAAAGCTTTGTTCAAACAAAGGTTTGAATTACCAGCATACATAGTTGATTTACATGAATGTGTCTCTTGATGTGTTTGTGCTATCATTAGTAATTTTGTAAATGTTTTTTTCAAATTTAAGTTTTCTTATCTAAGCTAATAAGTTTCTAAGTCTTACATTTTAATTTCATTACAATAAATAAAATACATATAAAAAATAAGAAACTTATTTTTTTGCTTGTTTGTTTATTGGTAAGCACAAACTATACAACAGAATATCTGTTCTGTACCACCACAGACATTGAAAGCTTGTTTTTAGCATTATAAACCTTCAGATGAACTACTGAGCTGCTAAAACTACAAGCATTTCGCTGGCTTTCTAACTAAGCTATAAATGGGTTAAAAAGATTCCATAAGCTAGTCAAGGCAAATTTCACAATACAAAACAGTAAAACTGAGGCTGAACATTTCTAAATATGTCACCTGAACAAGACAGATTTGTAACAAATTTGGTAAAGTAGCCTTTTCTTTCTATTAGTTATAAGTACTCTAACAACAAATGTCAGAAATAATTATTGACATTAGTTAAAAACATGGTGTGATTGGAGGACATAGCATGCATGTTTCACTTCCTTGTTTATATCTCAATAAAGCAAGAAGATTAGAGGCATTACATTATGGCTTAGTATATAATTTATGTCAAACTAAGAACAGTTAATATAGTGGTAGAAATAAAATTTAAAATAAACAATTCAAAGTAAAGAAATGTCACATGATACAAGTAAGGGAAGACTGAGAATATATTTAAATATCAAGAAATTAATACTTATAAAATTAAAATTTGAAATATATACAATGTTTTGAAAATAAAGATGTTTAATTAAACTTTGAATGAAACTCTGGAAAAGGCTGTAACTCATGCACTTTGACACATATCCACTTCTATAGGATTGACTGCAATCTTAGGTTAAAAACTTACAAAATCTCAAAGCTTCAAAAACACAAGTGCTTCAACTGAAGTACGGGAATATTTTATTTCTCACAAACTATTTTCTACAGATCTCTATTATCTCCTTATATAGTTATTTCTTTCTTTTATTAAAGTAATTACTGTCATAATGTGCATTCTATTTACAGCAATTTGATACACGAGATTTAAAAAGTGAAAATGTCCTCACATTATATCAGCATGTAATAGTTTGACATTTCACAGCTTATAATTTGAATAAAAAAGATATAGGGATGTTTTATTAACCCTATCACAACAGGCTCTTACACAGTATACAGAATTTGACTCTGAAAATATTTAATTTATCTTCACAAATTTGGCAAGCTTTCAGTAAACATTAAAAGTCTTTTGTAGACAATAAATCAGAATTTTTAACTAAGTACTTTTACTAAAACTTTGTCCAGTACAAAGTGATTTTCATGTTAAGATTAAAAATACTTTTTTCATCAGAAAATTTTCAAATTTAATTTGCAAAATCCCTAAAACCTCCGAAATAAACATCAAATGTTTTCTTCCAAAAACTTTATATTTTATCTGTTATTTTCTATACTATAACTCTATACAGAATCAGTCAATTTCACCAACCTTGTAACCACCATATAAATATAAGGAAACAATTCTAAGTTAACCTTTTTCTTTTTGGAATGACTGCAAATTGTTACTGGAAACCACAATTATTTATCTTAAATAATTTAAAGCTTGTAACAGTATTCATCTACTTAATTGTACACTTTTATTACCAAAAGGACAAGTCTAACTAATAATCTTGCCACACAAGTTGTAAATCACTTGGCGAATGTGTAGCTCATATTACCGTATCGAACTACATAATGCACAAGCTACTCGTGAGAATATATTGTGAGGAAGTTTCATTATTATTATTTATCTTACCTATTCTAATCTAACTAGTTTCTAATTTTTACATTTTAGTTACTTTTATAATAAAAAATACACATGAAAAACAAGAAATATAATACTTACCTGGGTCTTCTTTTTCTTTGCTGTCGACTGTCAATGAATCTTAAAACATTTTTATACTAATGTTATTACCCCACTAAAAGGTTTTTTATTTAATTAAATACTATACCTCAGAATACAGAATAATAATACATAAAAAGCAGACAATGTCCCTTAACTATTGTATTTTTTTCTGGCTTTCTAACTATGCAATAAGAGCCATTAAAAATTCAGGTAAGCTCCTTGATATTTACCACCCTACAAGAATTATGGAATTTAATGTAAATTACTCATTATAATAGAGTTACTACTCAGGCAAAATACAGTTTTTATAACCTCAATCTTATTTGGTTACAGAGCCATAAACTGGAAAATCCTTCTTGCCACACCAACCTGTCACGTCCTCTCTTTCATAAATTGCCAGTAGTTCTTTCTGACTTTTAATATAATATTTTTATAACCAAAGAAAACCAGAGTTTTAATCTATCAAATGATATACAGTATTTTATTATGTTATTTCCTGTATAGAGAATTGTCTGTCTCACTTCTAGTTCAAACATTATTCCCATGAAAAACATATTAGAGAAGAAGGAAGATCTAAAGAGCAAATGTCACAATTTTCAAACTAGGTGAGATTGAGGATTATTTTTTTTTTAATATTTCCTTATAAAAGTATGAACTTAAAGCTTATATAATATTAGAATTTGATAACTTTTGATGCCAAGTTTATTCGTATACATTGATGATAAAGTAGTTTAATCAAATTCTGAATGTAACTCTGTAAAAGGATGTGACATGTGCACTTTCACCTACCTGATGCAAAAGGGTTAATAATATACAGTAATGTAAACTGCATATTTGTAGGTGCATTTTCAGTTTATAAATGTTCAAATGAAATGAAATAAATAATAATGTATCTATATACATCATAATTGGACTAAATGTTAAATTGGTTTTTGTGATCAAATTATTAATTACATTAAATGAATAATATAGCATAAGAAAAAAAAAGAGAAATACTGGAATGTGTCAATAGAACAAGCTCATATGAAATCTCAAAAGGTTATATGAGAATCAAATAACAAGATAGTGTTTAGGTATTTCACAGTGGTTTCTATTTCAACAGAACTGCTTAGAAAATCTAGGAACATAAACATTCAATAGTTTCTATACTTTCTGTATTATGAGAATGAACTTCAAATATATACTATATTTTGAACACTATCATGTGTCACTTTTTCAGGCCTGACAAGCAGCTGCCATAAGGTTAAGCCTAACTTTTATCAGTAATTATGACAAAACCTACCAGTCACAGTTTCTTCCTTTTTCTGAGTGCTCAACACATCCATGATCTTGCTATTTATCTTAAAAACAAAAAGTTACAGTTAGTATGCTCCTACACCTACACAAGTATGAAAAAAAAAACAATGTGACTATCATAATTTCATGTCTAGTCTTAAGAGTACAGTGTTATCAAATAAAGTATTTTAAAACCAACAAATAAGTAGTTCAGAAAATTAATTAAATTTCTTGGTGTAAAATATATGGACTTGGCTTCAAAAAAATGTGATCATGACATGAACTGAAAGTAACTTACCAGCTTTAGGTGATATTATCAACATTATGTTTAACAGACAAATTGTCCCAAGTAATATCAAACATGATTAACAAATAGTTTGTGCTAGGTAATATTACCAGCATTGTGTTTAATAGGCAGTTTGTGCTAGGTGTTATAAACAATGTTTAAAAGATACCCACATCATAAGAAGAAACAAATTCTTCAATAATTCCACAATTTTTTCAGAATATTTTCATGAATTTCAAGAATTATTTCATAGTTTCAATTAATTTCTAGCATAAAGTTGGCATTATTTCTTCTATAAAAATGTAATATTTCAACCAATGATTTTCAAATCCCCTCCCCCCATCCTCCCATGTTCTGAAAGGGATTTTAGCAATTACCATTATGCCTCTCTTAACACATACTCATAGACTGATATTAATCTCAGAAAAGAAGGAAAATATATATTTTTAAATTTTCTCACTGTGTTATGTCTAAATAATTTGCCAAAACAAGTATTTAAATTGTTTATCTATGACCTTTGTAACCAATTCAAGCAAATGTACCGTAATTACAGTTCAAGCATAACTTAAAAGTTGCTTTATGCTCATGTTCCTGTCATGTCAATTTGCTTGCTTTGAAATGCTTGTGCCTTGCTAAGTTCTATTTATAGCTTCAACAATCATAAATACTGCACATTAAACACAGAAGTATGAATGAAGTATAAGGCAAACTTGTAACAGCTTTATTTTGGGACATACAGGGGTCCTCATTATACGTTGTGATGCATTCCTGGAAAGTGGGACGTACATCTGAAACAATGTTAAGCAACACAATCTTTACATGTTTTATGGGATGGATGCATTCCTGAAAAATTTTGGTCCCCTCTTGAATAACTTTTTTAATGGGTGTAACATAGCTTTTCTGCAGCAGAAAAAACAATGTTCTCAGACAATGGCATACAAATACAATGTGTTTACATCCTCTGTCGTCTTGGCCAGTGGAAAACATATCACACTCTGCCCAGTGAACTAGTCCGACAACATTGACACACTCTAGTAATGGAACATGGCAATGTTGCTTCACACACATATTGGTAGTACAGTACTGTACAGTAATTGGTGAACATTATGCCTGGTTAAATAATCTGACAAGGTTTTAACACTCTATTAATGAAACAAGGTGACATTATTTCAAAAATATTGGTAGTAATTGGTAAACACTACACCTGGAAAAGTAGTCAATGGCACTGTAATACTCTAGTAATGAAACAAAGCAATACTGTTTGATACATGGGTAGTAACTGGTGAACACTAATAATAAATGACACATAGCAATGCAACATATAATGGGAACCCAGTGTAGTTATTTGATTTAGACACTATATATTCAGATGATCCCTTCATATTAGGCTCCAGCCTCCAGCACATTGACAATTGAATTGTTTTTGGCCTGTTTATCATCACATCAAGACCAAGCTATCACAATATTGCTAATAAATACAAAAGACTTTACAGCCCTTTGATGCCCTAACAATCTAAGCATGATATTACATAAGTGGTTTGAAGACTCGCCTCAGAAATACTTGTGTAAAGTCAACACATTTTTGGCCAGAGCTGTGAATCATGAAATAAATGTATAAGTTTACCAACATGAAATTATCATGTTGTCCCTGATGCATGGCACTTTCCAATTGGATTAAGCTATACACAGGTTGATGAAATAAATCTTGCAACTTGCCAACTGGACATAATGTTGCAGTCAGACACATGGTAATTGTATTCATATGCATTCGAATACAGCTTTCATAGTTGTATTTAAATACTTTGGTAGGGAAAATTAAAGTATTTGTATTCAAATTCAATGGCATAGTACTCATATTCACCGAATGATTTAGTGAATGCTTAATATTGTAAGAGTAAATGTCAACTTCTGTACTCCTCAAATTTCTAGACTGTCATTACATCTGCAGCATGTTAATTTCTCTTCCAGTACAAGCTTCATTCCCACGGGATAATTTCCTGTGGGAACAAAGTTTGTACTGAAAGCGAAATTAAAATTTTTCTGTACAAAACATAATGTAATATAAAACATCATTTGATTGATCAAAATCTTGGCTTCCTATTGGTTATAAATAATATGGTATTGAACATCAGAGAGTACTATTAACAAATCCTGAAAGAGAGGATGTGACACGTGGGTGTGGCAATAGGGTCTGATTTTCTATTTGATGACTATGTAACCAAACAAAATTAAAGGCTATGAAAATTATGTTTTGCCTCAGAGAAAATAACATTAAAATGAGTAATTTACATTAAATTTTGTACTTCTTGGAGATGTGGTAAATAAATTAAAGAAGGGATGCCTAGAGAAAAGAAAGTCAAACTTCCCACACTTGGGGAAATTCAGGATTTTTTAAAATATTGCCTTATAAAATTTAGAGCTTAAAACATATGCCATTAAAATATGGATCATCAGCTTCAATTTTATGCTATACTAATTGGTATAACATGAAGAAAAAATAGCTTAATTAAATTTTCATCGTAACTTACTGAAAACATTGTGACACGTGCAGTTGTGAGAGGGTTAAATCAGGTCAATCCTCTCCAACCA
Source organism: Limulus polyphemus (assembly GCF_000517525.1). Classification (NCBI taxonomy): domain Eukaryota; kingdom Metazoa; phylum Arthropoda; class Merostomata; order Xiphosura; family Limulidae; genus Limulus; species Limulus polyphemus. Next base: position 429,608 of record NW_013666203.1, read on the forward strand.
CCTTAAAAGTTATTGTATTAAATGGTTATTAATCCAGTAAAGTCACTTGAGAGAATTTGAGATGGCTACTAAACTACCTTCAGTGGTACATCAACAATTCATACTTCTTACTGCTAGATCTGGTCATATCAAGGAAAAGTGTACATATTGTAACAGACTATTTCTAATTCAGGAAAAACCGCTTCTAACCTGCTAAGCCATAGTGTTCTACATTGAAAAATCAATGCAAGCAACTGATCTACTTGAGGGAGAGGTCAGAGTTCAGTCGGTAACACCAACACAATGGAACTCAGAAATTAAGACGATTAGGTCTTCATTGAAGATTCAATATATATGTCAAATTTTTTATATATATAAGGTTTTATTTGAAATAATAACTTTATAACAAAATTCCTTAACCTCACACACACACATAATTTGAAAATACATTTTTAGATACAAATGAATAAACATTTAAATATAACCATTTCCACCAATAATATTAATTCTAACATTTTTATGCATTTTTTTTAAACCTGTTGTTACAAAACTGTTATTGTTTTACATTATTGGCAAAAATTATAATATGAATTGTAACACTTTTATACATGGGTTCTTTTTTAAAAAATGTAAAATAATAACAGTTTTGTAGCAATAGGTTTTTAAAACACACTTTTATGCTTAATTTCTTTGAAAAAATATAGAACAATAACAATTTAGTAACAACAGGTTTTTAAAAAACATTGTACGGAATAAAACCTAAATTCTTGTTCAGCCCTCAACTTAACAATCACTCTCTCAGCTAGCCAAACTACTCAACTTACTTTGTAATTTAAAATCAAAGGCAATATTTAGAAACTTACACAAACACAGTATCTATGTGGTTTTGATATAAAATTAAACCTTTAGTTTTACAGTGTATTATTTGGAGAATGAAATATTCCTTTATTTTGTTTCTTGACATAATATCTATAATTGTATTATCCTCATGTGTATTATATTGAAGCAATCAATATATATTCTATATTCATCATAATTAGCTAATAACTTTAATACCCCAAGTCAGTTTTTGTTACGACTGTTGCCTAGACACCTATTTTAAACAGAGTTTTATCACCCAGTACATTGTTGTCCAATAAGAGCTCTAGTAAGAGGGCCATAAGCTCACAAATAAAAAAAGTAACTTAATGTAAAGTCCGTGCACAATAAAAATAATACTAAGATGCACACCCTCAGAATTCCCTTAGTATCTGTGCGAAGTTTCAGGTCTCTAGGTTCTTTCTTCTTGGAGCTATGGCACTGACTGACTGACAAACAAACATACAAGCTGTTTTATTAGATAGGCATTATGTACTAGGTGATGTTATGTTTAATGAGCAGTTTGTGGTAATTGATATTAGCAAGTTAATATTTTCCTTATCTCAAAATCTATTTCAATTCAAATAGATATCTCTCAGCACCACAAAGAGCTATTACCTCACACGCACTGCCATGCAATTTCCTGTACACGAAGCAAGCCTTGTATAAAGCTCTCATCCCTACACAAGTCAACGAGTATTGTGCCAGCCTATGATGTAATCATCATTAGACTGTAGCCAACCAGCAACATGATGGTGACACATCTTCCATGCACAGTAATCATCATGAGCACAAGCTCATTCTAGATGAGGCATATTAAATGCTTCATAATTGGGGATGAAGAGTGAGAGGTTAGTGTCTATCTGAAATACATTTTTAGGTAAGTAAAATGTTAACTTCAGAAATGCTACTCACCTCCATGTGCCACAAAAAGCGAGAATTCCACATTAAAGATGGTGAAGGGCCAGTGCAGAGAAATTACAAAATTGAGCTTCTTTCTGAAAACAGTATCAAAAGGGAAAGCCCTTGGAGTGTAGCATCCATAACATGGGAGTAAATTGGTGATTCAATAATTAGTGAGACCACATCCATCTCAAGCAGGGAATACTCTTCACCAAATAGATTGGTAGAGCAGAAGATATTGTCATAAGAACTGTTGGCTGGATGCTAATGTGGGTGGAATTACTCAACTGTCCATTATTGCATAGACGGACAGCTGAGCAAGAGTGTGTAGTATGACAAGGGATATAAGGTAGGCCATACCATATTGGAGAAATACTTATGTGATATACTCACCACAAATATCAAGTGCAGGGATTAGCATCTCAAATCTGTGTCCCGAGGTGAACCCAAGACCGAACCAGCTGGACATAGCCACTGAGAATGGCGTGGTTCATAATATTAGGGAGTCTTGTACTACACTACCGAGTAACACCCCAGCCCTACTACCCAAACGAATGGTATGTCCACTTTGTCTTGTACCAGTGTGCACCAACCAATGAGGAACTCTCCATACTGACTTCGCTAGCAGATTGGGATTGGGGAAGAAAGGGATCTCCCATATTCCACTAGAAGAAATGGGGGGGTGGGATCTGACAGGGAGAGAACACTGGAGAAGTGTATGGACCATTGTCATCAGGCAAATCATCTGTAATTAGATTTCCCAAACTGAAAAACAGTGAAATGGGTTACTGCAACTTAAGACAGTGAAAAAGACCACAAAGCAAAGGAAATACAGGATGAGGGCTGAAACTTAATTGGAAAGCCAATCCAGCCATCCCAAAGGAGAAAAGAGGTCACAACAGAGAAAACAAGTTAGAAGGGTCAAGTGGAGGCCAAATGTCCACAGAGCAGTGAAATAACAGGCCTCAAGAAATCAACCTCTGAGTAAAAACTCACTAGCCTCAATGAAAAAAGATGGGACCAAAGTCAACTCGAAGGAAAGGAATAAAAACCAAATGTTTGACCAATATGGGATGAACCAAAGGAAGTGAAAGGCAGGCAAATAAACTAGGATGAGGTAAAAGTGTCTGAAACCCCAAATAAGTCATATTCCACTTTGAAGGGTATCCATCAGCAAGTGACAAGACTGCTCATTCTCAATCAAGGAAAGACCAAAATTACATAAAGTGGGACAGGCTCATATTTGACTAACAACCTCCCATTTTTGTGGGATAATAACAAGACAGGAGTAATACCCTAAATTGGATTTGAGGAATTGTCTCACTACATTTGAAACAAGTGAATTAGAAAGTAGAAATACATGAAAAACCTCTGAGAAAGCACCTGAGGGACTCAATAGGCTATAGTAAAGGAAGTGCACCAATGAACAAAGTGTAAAAAGCAGAGGTACTACAAGACCAGAACCAAGGGGTGGCTCCAGAAACAAATATCTTCCAAGACCCATGGTGGCCAGCCCTCAAAGAGGGGTGAGGAATCATGGATATTAACAAGAGGACAAAAAACAGAGGAGGTGTGGTAGAAAATCAAATTGAAGATAATTCAAAGGAAAGTTCTAACTGATAAGTTATATGCAAGTAATGTTCTTGCATATAATAAAGAAAATTAATTCCAGTAAATCTTATGAAAAGAACACATCTGAAGAAAACCAGTGCCGAGGAAAGAATGAGCCTGTGTTCATGGCTAGAGCTCATGGAGATTACTGTGCATGGAGGATGAGTTGTCCTCCTATTAGTGGAGACTTTTGGTCTAATTATGATTACTTATAGGCTGACACAATACACATTGACACGTGTAGGGGTAGTAGCTTTGTTCAAGCCTTGTGGCATGCGCAGGAAGTTACACAGTAGTGCCCATAAGATGCAGAGAGGTGAGTAACATTTCAAAACATTATGTTTAATAGGCAATTTGTGCTAGCTGATATCAACATTATCAACAAGCCACACACAAGGAACTATCTGTGATGTGCCCACCACAGGTATCAAAACCCAATTTTTAGCATAAGCCTTCAGGCAGCAGTTTGCGCTAGGTGATATTATGAACAAGATAATTAAAAAGTTTTAATCTAAAAATGGGAATAGGGATCATCAAAAAAGTACAGAAACAAGTTGAATCAAAATGCATTTATTATATTTTCAAGCCTACAACTAGGGACTCGAAAAAAAGTAAGCAAACTAAGCTGGAAATAGCGTCTACATTACTTTCTCAAGCTACAAATCCTTATTTTAACTCTAAGTCTACAGTACTTTTCAATTTTAGTCAACAGTAACATACACATAATCAAACACAAAAGTGACCAAATGACAAGTAACTCATACTCGTGCCATCAATAATAGAAATGACAAACATGATAACAAAATAATTATAAACCAAATATACAGTTTACATTTTTTAGCAACCAGTTTTAAACTATGTATCCTATAATATTGATTGCCTTGGCCATATTATGATAAATTCTTTTAGTCTCTGTTTTTATAACAAATAACTTTTTCTTAGAAGCACTTTTTTACAGTTTAGATACTAAAATATGCACTCACAATTTTGGCAAAGTATGAAAATCAGTAGAAAAAATAACCACTCACAAGAGTAGAGAAATCTACTATGATAATTATCTACTGTTAGAAAACTCACTGAAATAGTTGCAGAAAACCACATAAGGAACAGTGAACAACAGCACTCTTGAGAAATAATGAAGAACAGTGAACTCAAGAAATGATGAATCCTTAACATGGCAGTTTCCAACTAATGAGCGAAAAGTTGTACAAATCATTTTTCAATTAATGCACATGAGTAAAACACCAGATTTGTTTCAATGGCAGAAAGTGTTGAACTTAGAGAAATTAATGAGAGTGCAAGAACAAAGGTGATTGAATTAATACTAAACTACCCTCAACAGTGCATTCCTCACTACTGTCCACGTTGCAGTAAAGTATTTGTATGCATTTTTTCTGTAGCAGCTTGTAAAACTATAATCAATAATAATAAGGCTGGAGACACTGTTATAAATATACACTCTGTTTACTATAATAAAATGAAGTGTTTCCGACTATTATAAAATGGAGCATTTCTGAATAGTATAATGGTGTGCTTAAATGGCATCTAGATTTCTGCAATGCTTCAATGGTTTTGATGAGCTTATGTTGGTAGCAAAGAAGAACTTAGAAAATTTTAGAGGGTGGAAATCTTGACTTTCAAAAATCAACTTAAAAAATAGCCCTACAACATTCGCATGAGTCTATTTAATAGCTGTGCATAGATTTTGGCACAGCATACCTAGCCGTTTTTGGTATAGGCTTTGGTGCTTGAATGGCTTCAAAGAGAAACTTGGCCAGTAGCGATGAAAAACTAACAAACTCTCTCCTTCTATTTCAAGAATCAACTTAAAAATAGTCCTATGACTTGAGCATGAATTTTTGTTTAGTAGATTTGACCAGGTTTGAATAAAATATTCATAGCTATTTTTCTTTTGGCTTGTGAAACAATAATAATAATAATACTATTTGAAACAAAAAATTTTTTTTAATTTTGTCTAACAATCGTAAAATCAACTTTTTAGCTATTATCAATATTTTAGCAGCCTTAGCCATTGAGGTAGAAAGTCTTGAGCATTGCTTCAAGAACAATTCTGCTTTTAAAGATGGATTTTGCCCATATGTTCTTTTAGAATTGTTGTGAAATTTCTGGGTGATCCCTATTATGAACCATTATTGTTGATTATGATATTATGTTTAATAAATAGTTTATTCTGGGTGATATTACAAACATTATGTTCAATAGGTTTTTCCTTATACCATCATGTTGGTTATTTTTGTTAGATGACAGTTTTGAAGTAGGCTGTTAATTACTGCTTGCCTGAATGACATGAAAAAGAAACAATAAAATAAATAGCTATACAGTGATCAGAAGAGAGAACTTTTATAACAAAGTTAAACTTATCAAAGTGCACTACTTCAGTCTTGAGTATGCCTGCCAATCCTACAAAGCATTACTTAGTGTGTGGCAAGACACCACGACTCGCGTGGGGGTACATGATTAGTTAACAGGAATGAGTGCAAACATAGTAGGTGGAAGGTCCAGTTATTGTAAAATCAAACTTCTTACACATTGTTACTGAACAACAGTTATTACAGTCATGTAGATCTTATATCTATAGTACACTGCAAATATTTTGAAAGCTGACAGATTTTACATAATAATCTGTTTCAGTATTTTATATATTAGATATTTTAGCCTAGCTTTTATACTGTTATACACATTAATATCCTATCTAAATGCACTATGATGCTATTAACTCACAAAACCCTCTCTGTAAATCCAAAATTATGTTTGAAAAAAAAATCAAAATATGTTAGCCTCTATAATTAAAATAATTAATTACACTACTAAATGTATGGTAAAAACTAAAACATTAATTTGCTGCTGAAAATCCTTTCTTTAGACAAACCATGTTAAAGGTGGGTTTCAAGTCTAAAAACTCATAATTGAACAAGATCTGTTAACTACTTCAAACATGTAAGTTACATGGGTAGAAACAGAAAATTTTGCCAGTACTGAAAATGTTTGTGCATTCACAAACAAATCTTTCTCTCCGAGTTTGCTAACATGCTTGATCATCAACCAATTGTAGATTTATAGAATAAATCACTGCATAGGTATGCAAGTGTATTAAAAAGGTAACTTACATATGAAACAAAACAAAAAAAAGCACCAAAAGAATCAAGTTTTTTTTTAATTTTTCAGTATGGATTTTCATATCCAATTTTGAACTCTTCCACCTAAGAATTGAGTTTAGGCCTGACAGTTTTATGTTTATTGTACATTAAGAAATTAAACTATTAATATTACTGCTATGCATTGATGTGAATATATTTACTACAAGAATAACATTAATGTCATGTCTGTTCATCTCTATTAAATATAATATCATTTAAATGATGATTCTAAGATGCTGTTCAATAAGTTTTTCACATTTTCTCCACAACATTATGTGCTGTCTCACCTCCATCTCTTTTTGTGAAGGATTTTGTAGTTCTTGCTTTTTTATTTCCAGCAGTTGATCTAATTCTTTCAGAACAGTTGAATCATTAAGCCCTTGGACATCTTCACTTGTTGTTTCGTATCTCTGACTTTTTGTACTTTTCTTCTTGCGAGTTCTTTCTTCTACAGTGAAATAACAAACACGATAGTAGGAATTGCACAATATGTGATTAACACACTGTCACTTTCATAGAAAACTTTAATACTAGCTTTTAAACACTTATATTTTGACTTACACTAATAAACAAAATTGTAGACACTGCAGTGAAATAAGTGTAATATTTCACTCATTCTTTGAATTAAACTTTTTTTCAGCTAAAGCAAGACAAAATAGAATTAAATTTCTAATTTATCTACTTATTGTTTGATATATACAGTCAGATAAATATTGTGGCATACCGGAGAAAATACAACACATGCGACTTATATACAGCCTTATGATGAAATAAGCAACAGCTTTTCTTCATAATTCATGTGTTTGTTCATGTGTATCATTTGCACAAAAAATAACATTAAAGCATAAATGTATTTATTTACTTACTTATGATGTTGGTCATATTTCTAATTTTCTATCTAACTATGAAAATGGAAATAAAAAGTACTTTTCACTTTATAAAATGGTTAAGTTCTTGGACCTGAGGTTTGAATTTTTACACATACAGTAAACTAAAAATGACATAAACCCCAATATAAGTTCCACTAAAATGCACTAAATGAAATCACAAGTAAACAATCCCACCTTTAGAAACAATACACAATGTATCTCCCTCTATCTTTATATGCATGTGTATACATATATTTTCTACAATACAAGACCATAAAAAAGAATCTTTAAAACTAACTTTTGGGAGGAGGTAGTATATTTTCCTGTTGAGATACTCGCCACTGTTGAATGGTGAAGTCTTCACCACCACTGAAGACCAAATCTGGATCTAATGGATTCCATTCTACACAGAACACCCGTCCACGATGTCCTGCAAAATTTGCTACTGGAGTTCCAGTCAATACATCCCATATCTTCAATGTGTCATGAAAAATTAAAATAAACACCAACAATCAATAAATCCTCTACTTTCAAAATGTAATGGATTCTAAAATAAATACTAATACACAAAACTATGAGGGTAAAATAACAATAGACAATTTCTAATAATCCAATAAAGAGTAAAACATCATGAAAGTCACTGTAAGGATTACAAGCCACAGAACTGAAATGTGTTCCACTAACTTGTTGTGTAAGTGGAACTGTCTATTGTGAGAAAGGAATGATTGCCACAAACTTCTTGTGAAAGTGGAGCACTCTATTATCACAAAGGAACTTGTATCATGAGTTTTCTGTCCAGTCAGACTACTTTTTTATGACAAAATCATAATGAACCTTTTTTGCACATTAAATTTTGCTGCAACAGAGGAGAATAATGAACTTTTTGTGCGGGTGGAACTCTTTTGTGTCAAAGTAATGATCATAATGATCTACTTGTTTAAATGAAATTCTCTATTCTGACAAACTAATGATCACAATTAACTTTTGTATAAGTGGACTGAGCAGTTTCATGTGGCATAATAATGATCACAATTAAGTAATAATTATAATGAACTTCTGGGTAAGTAGTGCTATCTGTTGGGACAAAAGAATGAACCTAATGAACCTATTTTGTATGTAAAATTGTCTGTTGTGAGAAAGTAATGATTGTATGAACCTCTTGTTATGACATAACTCACCCTTTCGCAACAGGTGGGTCTAATGTGCATGTCACGGTTTGTTAGCAATTCATTTTCAAAACTTTATTAAGTAAATTTATTATTACTATATATCCATGATTTTGGCATCAATACATTGCTTCTATTTCAAATTTTAATATTATGTATGTTTTAATTTCTTAATTCAAAATAAAATAAAGCTAAATATTGATTTGTGAGTGTCACATAGCACCTCCCCATGTCTTGTTGCACAGTTTATATTTTTTACACCTACTATATACGTTTACAAGTGGTTAACGAATTAGAAACATGAATTTTAGATACTGGCAAGCTAGAATATAAATTTAGAACCTCCCACCACTTTGATTTGCTGAGAAATCAACGTATCTAGCAAATCAACTAGTGTGGCACCTCCTTCTACTCTATTCTTCCCAAACCTCTTGTATAGTTCCATCTACTTTTCTTATGTATCTGTTTATAACCAATAGAAAGGACAAGTTGCGCTTTATGTGATTCTGACAGTTGTTTGTAAAGAGTTGGGGGAAAAAAAAAAATTTAGTCAAGACTGTTGAATGGTGATGACCAAGTTGTTGCTCTGAATGTAGATAAAAAATATTTTAACACATATATACTTTATTTATAAACCCAAGCAAGTTACAAATGTTTTGGGTATACTAGTAGAGTAATGTAATATATTTGTTTCTTTCCAAAATGTATATTTGAAGCCTACAAAAGTTATATTTATTCACCCTCCACTTGAAAAAATAAACGAGGCTTAGCACTAAAGGCACACGAGGGCAAAATATTTTCCTATCACTGTAATTTCTTGTAAGTACTAGAAATCATTGTTTTTCTATGTAGTTTTCATTCATTGTTAATGTTTTAAGAAAAATAACTAAAATCAAAGCATTTATGAGTAAATATACATGTATACATGTAACGTATGGTAGCCAAAATATTGGTAATACAGCTAGATTTGTAATTTGTACTTGATTCTGTATATATATATATATATATATTATAAATGATTATTACTTACTTCAAGGCAGGGGTCAGTAACAACTCAAGGTGTTTTGCAACGGTAAGGGAACTTCTAAACTACAATTTAGCTGCAAAAGTAAGAATGTTTTCCAAAGAAGACTAGACTTATAAGGCTTGCAAAACTAAATGAGTGTGATAACTAGTACCAACCAGGGAAATAGGATTTTATAAGCATGTGCTCAAATAACATCTTTGTACACCTATGCTGCTAAATTCCAAACACCCCAAAAGGATTACAATACTCAAAGAATTGCAGTGTTTATTGTATCAGCACCAAACCACATAATAAATGTTTTGACAGGTTCAAAGTGCAGTGTTGTTACTCTTGAAAAGTCTTGTTGTGAACACTATAGGATACATACATAAGCCGATAAATTACACATTCTGTTGTTGGCATAAACTTTTTCATTGATTCTAAGTGCAGTGTGATTATTCTGAATTTTCCAAGAAAACATTTTAGCCTTTATAATCCCGTTCTCAGAGCAGGGGTCGAGTCGACTATCTTTTCGCACTTGCTCTGTTGCTGTCAGGAGTATTGTATTATGATGGTGTCGCATAAAGAGTCTACTAACATAAGTTGTGATTTGTTGGTTTATTTTCAACGGGGTTCTACTCTAGTCGTTGACAGTAAAATAAACAAAGAAAATAAATGTGAAACTTTAGCAGTTCGAACTCGTAAAAGTACTTTGAAACTCCATGATCAATAATAATGAAAAAAAAAAAAAGGCACGGTTGCTCCTTTTATTTCTAATTTTACAACTTGTCTTTTCATTATACTTTCAGGATTTGTCTACAGGCTGAAAATTACACAACCTCCAATCAATAGAGTGAAAAGATAAAGTGACCTCTAATTTCTCAGCACCATCTACCATGTAAGGCATGTGTTCTGGAGCCTTGGACTTAGAAGACATCTACTACAGGATATCTACTACTTCATTTGTAGTGATGGTGATAACAAAGGCAATAAACTCATTCCACTAGTCAAAGAAGCAGTAACATGATTCCACACCCTACCAACTGCTGAGGAAAATGTGGATGATGATATATCACTAAAATTGCTCTCATGCCATGATCTATTCATATCTGATGCCATGTGTCATACAATGTGATATTCTTATTACACATAAGAAAGGAACATGCAAGCTGCACAATAGAAAACAGAAGGTAAACAGATTTCTTCAGTACATGATGAGGCACTGAAGAGTCTGGCTGTTGCAGTGGAACTAATACTGTTTTCTAAACAGAAAGTAGTAGTGTTCTTGCCAAAGTTTAATGGAAGATTTATCCAAATACTTTAATGATATGGGTGTTCCAGAAACTAAAAATATATTTTGGAGAGAAAGTATGATACATCCTAGTCCTTTTTTCTGGTAGCTCTGTTACCAACTCACATAAACCATCAAATACAATATAAAATATACAGTTACTGAAGGGCATGGATTAGTAACTGAATTATTAAAGGGGGTAATAAATGAATAAAAGAAAACATTTTACAAGAAGATACATGCCATTCATTTGAAACATACATTATTGGCATCTTCTTTCATCAGAATCAGATCATTTTACATCCATAGTTCAAAAATTTAAGGAACTTGAAACACTAAATGCAATGTATGATTTTATCTTGAAATGTTGTAATTTTCCTACACCTATCCTTTAATATTACCTTATTGCCAGAGTGATCTCTTCCAGAACTTGTATTATAATTTTCCTATACTGAAAATTATTTCCAATAGGTACTTACCTCCTCTCACATAAATAGCTATTCTTGTTCAGTGCTGCCCTCTATATCCAATTTTTTTAATGCATGCCACAAGCCTTTAACCTCCCACTCAATTGGAATTGACTGATTCCAATGTGTCTCTCATGCAAATCATCATGCGACAACACTCCACCAATAAGAGTGCAACATACTATCTTGACACATGTGACTCCCTCTATTCAATTCTACTTAACTACCACTTCGAGTTTTGGCAGAAAATGGAAGCACCAGTTTTCAGTGGGGAGAAAAGGTGGGAAGTGTAAGGGGAGGTAAGTACCTATTGGAAATACATTTACAGTACAGGAAAATTATAACTTCTGATACGGCACATTACCTCCACTCACACAAATAGCTAAAATCCCACATTGAATAGGTGGAGGGATAGGTGAGAGGGAAAGAAAGAAGAATCCTTCGAAAGCTTCCAAAGGACACTCCCCAAGAGGAGATATTCAGAATCAAAGATCTAATGTGGGAGACTGCACCGTATAACCATCAGCCATCTCAGAAAAATGTTGCATATATATGGGTGGAAAAATGAAGGAGCAAATCCAAGTGGGAGAGAACTGTGGCAGGATAAGGATCCAAACCATATGATATTTATGAAACCCTATCCCAGAAAATATAAATGTGGGTAAGAATAAAACGATAGGCCCCTAGGTGTAGAGTGGCTAGGGTGCAACAGACTGTACACAGCAAGTCAACTACATCCAAAACCCATGCTGCTGAGAACCGACATCCATGCAAGGGTAGGATGAGGATCATACTGGTGGCAAGTCAAATACAATCCAAAACCCAGCCATCTGGTGGGGATAGGAAAGAGGATCATACTGTCTTCCTCAAGCTCATAAGACCGGAGGGAACCCAGAACCCCTAACCCATGAACGGGGCACATGTTAATGTAAGAATTTGATAGATCAATCCAGGAACCTGGTATTGAAAAGATGTCTGTGTAATGCAAACCATCTCCCTCAAACTTGAAATTGACTTGAACCACCCCAAGCACAGTATGAATGATAAGCATCAAGGGATAGTGCAAGGGGAAAACCATAATAATCTGCAAGAACCTCCACTGTGACCCACAACACTGATGCAGTAACAAGAATATAAACAAGGAAGGTAATATAGGCATCTGTAATACATGTGTGAGAACTTATGTTGATTGCTTCAACTCTAAATCCAAAACCCAGCCACTGGGAACCAACATCCACATGGGGGGTAGGATAAGGGATCCCGATCGAAGGGTGAACTGCCATTTTGATGGCTCACTCCCATTTATTTTTGTTTCATATTGGAGGATATCACACCATCTACACCAGCAGAACACCACCACCCTATTCTCAACTGAATGGTTTTACAATAATTTCTATACTTTGTTAGTATTCCATTAACCTATTCAGGAGGATGCCTCCACGGTCTAATACAACTAAGACTAATTGCTAACCTGCACTTGACTATGAGTATTAACCAATCTAACAAAAGTTATGTTATGGAACCCAAATAACTACAGATAAAAACCATAACAGTAGAATGTCTTATCTTTCCAAAATTGGTGGACTTTATTTCAAATGTGTGGGTCCCCAAACTTGGACAATCAATCTCCTGACAAAGTAAAGCCGAAAATCTTATCATGGAGTACTGCAACCTGAAGCTTGTGTGAATGTGCTAATAGAACATATAGCCTCCAAAGTGGTAAAACAGAATTCATAATGCAAAATAAATAACCAAACACGACTGTTTGATGTTTTGTAATGAAGAAATAAGCTCTGTAACTGGATAGAAATATAAAATAGATCCACTTTGGAATAACTCCACAAGTTACAAATATAACTATTGTATAATAAAGAGTAAACTTGTTGAGAGAAATTGATACAAAGATATGGAAAAATATTAAAATAAAACACTTGAAAATAGCACAAACTAAATGCTATAACATGAGCACTGCCAAATAAGAAGTGATAGTCGAGAGAACTGAACAGAGGGAGTCCCATGTATCAAGAGAGTATGTCACAATCTTATTGGTGGAAGGTTGTCGCATGATGATTTGCATGAGAGATGCATTGGAATCAGTCAATTCCAACTGAGTGGGAGATCAAAGGCTTATGGCATGCATAAACTTTTTGTGCATATAGAGGGCAGCACTGAAATAATAGCTATTTATGTGAGAGGAGATAATGTATCATATCAGAAAAAATGTGATTCTGTGATAGTTGTGACAATTATAGTCATTTCTATAAAATCACATAGTTTTATTATTTTAGGGGTTGAGGTATTTTCAAAACATAGTCACAAAAATAAGCTATGATCCTTTTATAAACATACAGCTATCTCTTTGAATTACTAGGCATAACATGGGTCAAAATAAAACAAGTTGTCATTTGTTTGACCATAGCGATGGAGTCACCTTTCTATTTTTTCGATTAGCCATTAGTATATCCTTTAAAATAATTTACAAAGTTTTAATTAGACAGCAGAAACTGCAGATTGATTTGTGTCTGGTTTGCAAACTACTTTGCCTAAGTGGATATATATGCATGCCACCAATAAATGCAATTAATAAATATTTACTATCAATAAAATGATACTTTACACAACATGTATGCGATCTGTTCTTTAGCTAAACACTAATTCTTCATTATAAGGCAAAATTAACATGCTGTTTTTAAATAATGTTCTTTACCTACTTGCTATTACATGTACAAGTTTTTCAGTGATATAAGAATTGATGAGACTAAGATTCATCATTAAGATCAAGTTAAATATTCAGATTCCTCAGTTTAAAATCATAACATCAGTTAATGATTTAAGTAGAAAGTCAAAATAATTTTTATTATCTTTTTAACAAGTTACATGTATAACAACAATGACTTACTTACTTCACAGTTTTCATTGTAGATGTTGTCCAGCTGTAGGACACAGTTCTTCACAATCTGAACCCACCATTTGTATTACTTATCAATATAATAAATAAAACATACATGCAAACTCTTACAGTATGTAAAAACAAGACCCATTTCATTGTAATCTCCTTACTTGAACAGTACCATCATAAGACACTGATGCCAGTCTGCAGTCCACGTGAGGACTCCATGCCAAAGATGTGACACGAAATTGATGACCAGCAAGTTGAATTGTTGGCTGTGTTATAGTAACTTCACAAGTCCTTGTATTGTTGTTTTCACCTAGGTTCAACATTTCAGTTTCAGTTCAACACAATAAAAACAGTTCCCACATCTATAAATCAGAAAAGTAGCATGAGAAAACTTTACTGCATTTCAAACTTATTACCAGAATCTCAGCATACATTTTACACATTAACCTGTTAATTCTGGGTAAGATTTGGTTGAAAACTTATAGATAGAATCCTTGGTGGTCCAAACAGTATTAAAAACAAACTGACAAAAGTTTCTGTATATTGACCCCCCCCCCTAGAGGCTGTTATTCTTTTTTAAACCTAGCAGTTAATAATTTTCAGTAATACTACACTTTATAATATGTAATGGCACATAGTGTAGGACTATGTCTTTAAAGTATAGAATTATATGTTTACAAAGTCTGATAAATCAATAAAAGCATCATTATAGTTTTAAAGTTTAAGCAGAAATACTTTCTATTTTCACAAAGTTAATAATTACAGTTACTGTGAAAAAATAGTCGATCATGTCAAGAAATGACAATCATCTAGACTACAAAGAAATGTAGACTTTTACTGGCAATTAAGAGCTTGGTTGTTGTTTGCAGCAAATTTTAATATTTTCTCTCATCAGTAAATTAAAAATAAGTTTGGCAAATTGTAATTTTAAGTTTCTATTTGATTATTTAAATGTTTTAAAGAGGTATTATAATTAGAATATTAACTGTTCTTGTGAAATTAAAGTGTTGAATAATTCAGTGAGTAAAAACTAGATATAATTTTGTTGTTTTATATCATCAACATTCCTGAACTCTAAAAGTTAATGCTATTTTCTACCATTGTATCCTATGGAATGTACAAAATTTGATGTTTTTTGGTAGATATCCAACCAATATTTAATTTGCTTGTGGTCTGTAACTAAAGAAACAAAAACTATAAATATGAATTATGGTGTTATTGATTACTTAATTATGTTTCTAGAGAGTTAAATTTTGTATATTAAAAATTAGCAATCTAGAAGCCCATTGAAAATAAATATTAACTTATATTTTTTACAAAAAGGTAAATTATCAATAACTTCTGATTACAACAAGCTACATGCATATATCAGATCTACAAATTACCAAGTAATGAATGTAACTAATTTAATATACTAGTCTAACTAGGACATTAAACAAAAACTTGTGATGATTAGAATGCACTGATTCAGCAATTGATGTTATTAATAACATTGGATGTAATCACAATATTATTAACTCATGAGGTTTGGTCAGCTTGGGGGATTTAGGTTAGTCCTGAATCCATATACAAAGTTAACAATACAATATAATCCTCATAGCATTTAAAATAAATATATACATATAATAAATGTAAAATGAAAATAATTATATCAACCATTTTAACCATTCCTAACTTTGAAGTGATAGATTAGAGGGAAGCCAGTTAGTTAATACCACCCACTCCCAACTCTTGGATTTCTGTAATCAAAAAGTGGGATTTGACTGACACACTCATAAATTTTCCATTAACCCAAAGTGCACCGCTAACCATTGGGCTGCATTCAGCCCTAACCAATATCTTCATTGGAAGTAACATTAAAGAAAGAACAGTATGAAACTTTACTTATGCTTAAAAACAAGCCGCATTCAGCCCTAACCAATACTTTACTTTACTTTTACTTGGTAGAAATTTAGGTTTGAAAGACTTTCAAGAGTTAGCACACTAAAGCTTGAAAGCCAACCTGGGGCTATCAGAAACTATTGTTTCTCTTTACCCTGTGCGTGTTTAAAATAAAATGAAAATTTTGGATTATCAGAACAGGTGCCCATACAGACTTAAGATATCTGAGCCGAGTCGTGTTAATTTTTTCCTGTGGCGTTCGAGTTGGCCGAGTTAGAGACAAGAAGGGAAGGAGAGTGAGAGCTTGTACCACATGGCAGTGTTAAGACACATGGTCAGTAGTCGTGGTGAGTTGACCGTTGTTGTGGAAGAACTTTGTGACGTCATTGAGACAGTCTCTAGTGAAAAGAAAAGAGTCGGAGTAAGGCTCAATTCTCGAGCAATGGGTCCAGGGTTCAAGACTGTGACCAAGTATGCATGTGGGGTAGAAAAGAGATCCAGTGGATTAAAGTGAATTTACGGTGGGATAGGAGAGTTGAATCTAAGTTAAAATTTAATTGAATAAGCAAAACGTTTTCAGGTCAGTGTGAGTTGTGACCCTATTTCACAATTTAGCTATGGGGGGAAAACTGGAGTGCCCAGAGGAAAACCCACTTTCACTGTTTGGGGGCCGATTAT
The DNA here is from genome assembly GCF_000517525.1 of Limulus polyphemus. Taxonomy (NCBI): domain Eukaryota; kingdom Metazoa; phylum Arthropoda; class Merostomata; order Xiphosura; family Limulidae; genus Limulus; species Limulus polyphemus. The sequence goes on from NW_013666203.1 coordinate 446,374, forward strand.
TCTATCTGAAAAGTGCCCTTAGTGTAGACTGTTGGGGAAAGAAGCGTATGGGTTAAGCAAAATCAGAATTGTAGTTTTCAATGAAATTGAATGGAGACCTGTATTTCATCCAAGATGTTGGTGTGGCAGCTAGTTTTAGGAAGAGGTAAGTTTATGAGTTCCTTTTTTCCACTTTTCAGTAAGATTTCTTTGCTTGAGAGATAAATCGGTGTTTGATTGGCTGAAGGTTTGTTGCTGTGTTCAGATAATGTTGGGGAGTGTATGTTGGTAATCGATAGGCAAGTCTGATTCTGTAGTTTTGATATTGTTTTAGTTTTTGAAAAAGGTGATTTGACATATTACAAGTTACCATGTTTCCATATTCTAGAGAGGGTCTGGAAAAAGTTTTGTGGATAATAAATACTTTATCAGGTTGACAGCCTCTGTAGGTTCCACTTTTTTTTTGACGTAATTAATGTTTTAGTTGGTGGTGGTATTAAAAAACGAATAGAACAAAACTGTACTTATAAGATGCTTAAAAACAAGTTGTTTGCTTCAAGCATTGTCACTGATTCCCTATGATTTCAAATATGTGATAATAATATATGCAAAACTTTATATGATACTTTCTAAAAATGTGTAGTGACCAATGAAAGCCCATTAAATGGATCTGACAGTGTAACTCTAGATTAGCTTTACCTCCAAGATAAATAGCTATGACAAGTTATTGTTTAGTTATTGAGTCATACAATGGGATGGTAAAGATAGCAAAGCAAATACCTAGTGCTTATGTAGATGAATTCTGGTTGATGAGCGTTTCCCAAAGTCAACAAAGCCTTGATAATTTAGTTAAAGAATATCATCATATCAACAAGCATGACTAATGTGTACAGCTTTGTTATAGTCTCTCTCTCTTACTAAGTTTTGCTATGAAATGAAAATTCAAGCTCTAATAAATATAAATCTTCAACTTGTGGGCTGCAGTTGCCATTCATAGGTGTTCCCTGTAGTTGCTGAAAGACATGTTAGCTAAAGTTAGTTAGAGGTAGGTAAGTAGCCCTTAAAACAATGTGAAGCGCAGACTTATCCTTAAGTTTCTACGTAATTATTATGACTTAGCTGAATCTTGTACATGAAGATTGACAGCAATGTCTCCAAGGATAGATCCGGTGATATCTCTAGTTTACAACCTCCCTTTTGTTTTCGATGGGATTGACCACCAGTGACATGTACTGAGAATATAAATACTATAGAATTTGGTATTTAATAATCTGATCTTTTAGTTACCTCTCTCTCTCTCTCAAATTTAAGTTCTTTCTTTAAATACTGATACTCTTCTAGAGATTAATAAATAAACTAATTCTTTACAAACATCTTAATAAGTTCTTGTGAGTTTATAGAGAGAACTTTACACAAAAGGCACTGTCCTTCACCCTATGCATATATTATTTTGACTGCGTTTGTATTTTAAAGTTTAAATAAAGACTGTTTCATTGAGTTTAGTACATTTGTGTCCAGACATTCTTTCTTTCTAAAACTCAGTCAGTTTTAGATAAATTTAGACTTACTTCATTATTTATCCTCCCATTATAAAGTGAACCTACCTAACACTCTTTGCAGATGTCAGTTTAACCTGAGAATACCACAAAACTAATCTTTATAGTTCACAATTAATTTGTTCCTGAAGTTATAGATGCAAATAAGATAAAAACAAAACAAAAAACTTTAAGCAGTCTATCCAAAAAGTTGTATATCTCAAAATATAGCCTGTTAAAGAAATTTTATTCAGTAGTAGAGAAACTTAGGTTTGAACTTAATACTTTATGAAATTTTTAAAGAATAAAAACTTACCTAAAACTGAAGTTAAATCATAGATATTAATTTCATTTTCATTGGAAGAACAAGCCAAAAAACAATGGTATGTTGACTGCTGTGAAGAAACTGCAGTAAACTGAAGATGCCACCGAATACACTGAATGAGTTTCTTTTGCGCTTTTAATCGAGCAATGATGTGAAAATCTTGGCCATGATATATATCAACTGACCTAAAATAACAACCATGCAACTGTTTGGAATACTTATACAACAAAAGTTATTTACTAAACAACCTTGAAAAGTATTTAGGGACAGTGATATAACTAAATGAAGAACTTAAAACTTCCACCGAGAACTGCTAATCTTAAATAATGTATCATTACAATAACAATTTACCATGAAGCTACTCCTTTTGTTTTGTGCAATACAATATTAAACTAGCAATGAAATTAATATCCTTTAAAATAACTCACTAATTAATTAGCTTAAGAATTTAAATTGCAAATATAGTATACCCCAACTTCAGACTTCTGATTAGTTTACAAATAAAATATTACCACTTCACACTTCATGGATTAACAGTATTTACAACAAAATGAGGAACACATCTTTGAGAATTACAGGACCACATGATGTATATATCACACAATTATTACTGGTTTTCCAAGGGTTAAACTTAATCTTGTAAATTAAAATATCAACAAATTCATTTACTGTTTCGAATTATGTATCAGTTAAATTACAAAAAAAGCTAGTCTTTCTGATCACTGCAGGTTAAAAACATAGCTCCACAGAGGTTGTCTAAAAATAGTTTTGTTTGAGAAGCTATACAACTGAATTGTGCTCTTCAGACAATGATACTTTTTACAAATAACCATCATAATGTAATTTTATTGGTATCTGAATGTATAATGATTTCAGCACTACACAAGTAAATGATACTGATAGAAGAAAAAGAGTGGGTGAAAAATTCTGGTCTGAACACATTAACCTTTTTCAAATGATACATTTAACTGTATAACAGTATTATATTTATTTTTTGCACTTTTTTCAATCAAGATTTGTTAGTGAAAGGCAGAAGAATATGTTTATCACATTTCATTTATTGACGAAACAAGAATTTTTAGGTGAAACAAATTAAAATTCCATCTTAACCCTATCACCACGGACATCCTTTAATGCACGTCACGAGGTTTTAGTGACTTACACTGAAAATTTAATTAAACTACTTTTTGTTTATGTTATATCAATTAGTACAGTATAAAATCGTAGCTAATAATCCATATTTTAGTAGTATACAAGTTTTAAGTTCTTAAGTTTATAAGGCGATATTAAAAAAATCCTGAATTTCTCCTAGTGTGAGAATGTGACATCTTCTCTATAGATCCCCTCTTCTCTATTTTATTCACCACTCCTTCAATAAGTAGAAAATTTAATGTAAAATACTCGCTATAAAATCGTCATTGCTCAGACAAACCATAATTTTTATAGCCTTCAATCTTGTTTGGTTTCAGAGCCATGAAATAGAAAATCAGGCCCCTCTTGCCACACTCACCTGTCACATCCTCTCTTTCAGGACTTGTTAATAGTTCTCTCTTACTCTTAATACTATATTACGTATAACCAACAGAAAATGTAAAAATAGGGATCTCTTTAGATTAATTAAAGTTATATTAGGTGAAATAAGTAATAATAAGAAAAATGTTTCACGAGGCACAAACATGAGCAGCTCGGAATAGTTAGTGGGTAACATAATTCGATAGTGTAATGTGAGCTCCATGTTCCCCAAGTGATTTATAACTTATAATGGCATGAATAGTAGTACTTAGACATGGTTCAAAGGTCATTAAAACAATAAAATCTAAGTATAAGTAGATGTAGATGTATACTGTTACGAGTTTAAAGCTAGTTAGGATAAATGAATGTAGTTTCATGTTACAATTTGAAGTCTAGAAAATTGAAAATGTATTTCCAATAATACTTACCTTTGCTGACACTTATAGTTATTACTCAATCTCCAGGGTTTCTTCCTTTGCCCATCTAATTATTGGTCTGATTTTTCTTGCTTGCTCCAGTCTTTTATACCCCACTTAATTGTCCTTTGCGATATTTGTCTCATGATATTCTACACCTACATCAATGCACCCTCTATCCTGGTATTGTATATAAGTGCCTCATTCAGATAATGTTATCACTTTTTCGAGACTGACTCCAATGGATCCCAGTCTCTAACACTGGCACTTAGTGGGGAGAAAGAGCAGGAGAGTGTTAGCGAAGGTAAGTATTATTGGAAATACATTTTCAATTAAGGAAAATGTTAATTTCCAAAACATACGTATCTCCACTGACACTTGTAGCTACAATCCCACATTGAGAAGGTGGAGGGGCTGGTGAGGGCATTATCCATACAGAAAGTCTCTACATCGATCATAGGTGTGCAAAGAGAAGATTGGTACTCTAGTGGGGGAACCACCCTACATCCAGAACAAGTATGCTCTTCACCCTGAACTTGGTTCCTGTATCAAGGGTGGAATTGTAAATGAGTGATCATACCTATAGGCCAGCCCCAACCAGATAGCCGAGGTTCCACTACTTTGGGTTGGAATTAAGGAGTATTGGTCCCTATATCCCATATTGGTGGCTTGGGCAACTGGACTGCAATGTTATATACATATATAATTTTGATTGGATCCCAACCTGTAGCCATAGAGTAATGCATTCTGAAACATCGGAATCACGATGAGAAAGTAAGCTGCACTGAAATGGACAAACCTTCTTCTCCACCTAAAGAAGCCAGAAAGGTAACAACCTAGACTTGGAATGATGGGATCGTGTATTCCTTACTCAACCAAAGGAACAGACTTCATCTGGTCTGAAATTACGAACATTCATCCTCACTCCCCAACCAAGTGGGCAAGAAGCTTTCAACTTGCCACCAGAATTATGGAAAGGATGTAGAACAACTGTGCTCAACCAAGGACCCAGATTGGACTGCTCTGCATTTGGAATTATGAGATAGCGGACCCCCTTCCATGAACAGTGTACTGAACTGATACTGAACAAAAAGAAAGGCCATGTACACTCCAACCAGATAGCTGAGCATCAAATCTGAACTGGTATTACGAGTAGGCACTCGTGTAGGCTGGTGCCGCTCCTACCGACATCTGGGAAAAAACATGCAGGGACCCCAGGGGGCCCCCAACTTCACCATCTTCTCTGACAGTGGAGGAATTCACTCTTACACTATAGAGGAAAAGCCTCTGTTCACCACCCCAGTTACCAGAAAGTGGGTATGGTAAGGACTCCCAAACTCCACTAGTAGAATCTGAGGGTTAATGCGCACTGGGGAGCCCTGAGAAACACTGCAATAGGTGACCAAGTTCTCTAAATTTTTAAAAGCAAACCGACCCCAATTTATTCAATCCAATAATCAGCAGGGATAGGAAGGATCCCCTTTAGCTTTACTCATGAGAGTCCTTGAGTGGCGGTCCAGCATAGTATGGTAATACCACCTGGTGAGCTCCTCATTTCTATAAAGCCTGTTGCAACCAGTGGTATGAAATAGTAGTTGCTAGTGTGGAATTAGATTCATAAAAACAAATCTGCCTGGGCAACACCTGCCACAGAGTGGGATCCACTGAAAAAAAAAAGAGGTAAGGGACCCTAGAAAGTAGAGAGACAAGAGGAGTAAAAAAATACTCATCCCTCCTTATAATCTAGCAGATGTGGCCAAATGGCCACAGAGGGTAAGCAAAAACCTTCAGAAGAGGAAACTGCCGGATTGTGTAAATAATGTGAGAGAAAATATTGGGAGAGGTCCACATAACAGCCTGCATGATGTCCTCCAACTGGCAATTCAATCGGGCAGCCACAAAAGAATGTGACGAATCTGATGAGATGTGACTCGCAAAAGTTTCCTCGCGTGTAAAGATAGTGCAGAATAAACAATATGGATTAATTTGCAAACCCACCTCTTCGAGGTAATCTGGGATAAATTGTGGGAAACTGAAGGATCCCAACAAATAAAAAGTCAATTTCTAGCACCTCAAAAAGAGTTAGTGCGATTCACGTAACACCTCAAGGCTCTGATGGGACATAAAAAATGACTGAGGTGCAAGTGGCCGTAGAGGTAAGAAATAGCTAGCAAATGAAATGGGGAGAAGGATTTATCCCCTTCCATGGCTGCCAGTCTTAGGAAGGAAGGAGCTGTCTGGGTATAGTAGGACATAAGTAGAGTGATAGATAGTTCTGTGTACATGCAGTGCACACAACTCTGACACACGATGTCCACAGGCCAGCAGCAACAAAAAATACACTTTAAGGGAAAGGTGGTACAGAGTACATGAGACTAAAGGCTCGAATGGATGTTGAGACAAAGCATATAATACCTCCTTAATATCCCAGTTAGATAACTGAAAAGGCCTTTTGGGACAAAGCATGCAAAATGATTTGAGAAGGCTGGATAGCACTGGGGATGCAAATAACTTCCGATGTTTAGAATAGCGAAAAGCTGCCTTATATAAGGTGATAGGAGATGGATCTAGACTTTTGTGGGTTCAATTTCCTCGTGAGACACCATTAGCAATAAGTGTGCCATTTCCATTGATAAATGGCCATTGTGGGTCTATGGACAGATTGAGACAAATACAAGGCAACTTTAGAAGTTAAACCCCAATGCCAAGCGAAGGATCGCATAAATGTCTGGGTGTAGAATGTGGGATCTAGGTTGCCTCAACAGATATGGCCAAAGAGGAAGTGGCAGAGGTGGACACTCTTGAAGACACTGAAGACGAGAAAACTAACAGCACTCAACAAGAAGTGGATCAAACCATAGGCAGAACTCTGGATAACAGACAAATCGGGGGGGAAGGCATAGAAGTGCAATCCCATCCAGTCTTGACTGAATGCATCTATCGCCAAAACATGAGGATGAGGTACTGGGGACCAAAACAGCTGTAGTGGAGAGTTGTAATGAATGGTGAAAGCATTGATTATCAGAGTCCAGAACTGACAGCAAATCCACCGGAAAACCTTATGATGTAGCATTCATTCGGTTGGGCTGAGACAGATGAACTGCTATTAAATTCATCACTCCAGGAACATAGTAAGCTAGGAGGCTGATATGGTGGGAGTGAGCCCAGTAGAGAATATCCAAAGTTTAAAAACAAAGGTGCTAAGAATGCTTGCTCCCTTGACAGGAAATGTAAGATGGAGTTGTAAGAATGAATCATGATGATTTTTCCCTTCAATAGAGCTAGAACTTGAGCCATTGGACAGGAAAAAGTTCTAAAATAATGATGTGGAAGGAAGATTCGTTGTTCATCTATAGACCCTGGAATTCCTGACTGTTGATATATGCACCCCATCCCTGAAGTGAGGTATCTGTGAAGAGATGAATCTTGGGACAAGAGAACACCTATTGTAGTGTTCTTCCAATCCAAACCACCACTCGAGATCAAAAATGTTGCTCCTGAATAAGGAGAATGGATGATCCAGTGAATCATAGTCAATGATCCACTGGTCACGCAGCGACTACTGAAAGGAATTAGAAATTCGAGGGATACCCACATCTCCAAAAAAGAGAGAACCATCCACACAGTAGGAGAAGGAGACGTACATAAGAGCTTGATTGCCTGTTCCATAGCATGGGGCTGGATGGGAGTTGGCTGAGTCTAACTTAAATATGTGTTGAAAAAGACACCCAGATGGACAATGTATTGAGTCAGCAAGAGAATGTATTTCTCAGCTCTAATAAGAAAACCAGCCTTGGTGGCTTCTGAAAGAATAATCTGGGTGTGCCATTCTGCCAACTGACGAGATGGTGCCAGAAGTAACCAGTCATCCATATAAAAGTGTGTACACAAACCCAAAGAATGAAGGTGATGAGAAAAAGCACATACAACTCTGCAGAAGACATATGGTGCAGATGCTAGGCCAAAGGGCAGAGCCCTGAACTACAGAATCTGACCATTGTTCATGAAACGTAGATAGTAGCAGCATGACTTCACTATGGAAATATGCATCGACAACATCAAACTTGGTCATCCACAGACCTGGTGAAAAATGCAAATCTGGGAGGATCTAAGAATTGGTTGATACGAGAAAGATCAATGATCGGACACTAATTTCTTGTGTGCTTGGGTACAACTAATAAATGGGAATAAAATCACAGAAGAACAGGATCGACTCTCTCTCTACCATCCCCTTGACCAACAGCTGTCTGATAGCCCTGGAACAAAGATCCACACTCCATGGACGTATTGGGGATGGAAATACCACAGGTTGAGAGGATAATGGAGGTGAAAATGTGACATGAATGACCAACCCCAGAACCTGGAGTACCCATAGATCATTGGTGAAGGAATTACAGATGTCCAGAATATGTTGTAACCATGCTCCCACAGACCTCACCAGCATAGGGTAGTCACCGATGCTGCTGGCAATGGTCTGCCCAAGCAGAGGAGCCTCTTGGATAAGGATGGAATCTATCTGGGTACCAACAGATTGACAAGCTGAAGCTGGGGGGTCAAGACACATGATGAGCAGTAGCACCATGACTTCCAGTAGGAGCCAAAAAAGTTGAAAGGCCAATGACGACAAGGAAGAATGCAAACACGAGACATCAATCTGTGATTCTAATGCCTCTGGAACACCTGCAAACATCAAGGGACAAAGAAAAGGACACTCACGTAACTCATAGAGGGTGGCAGCAGGTAGACGAACACTCTCCAAAAAGGCATCTCTACCCAATAAGTCCCAACAACATACAAGTCAGGAAAACAAAGGAAGAACACAAGCTCACAATCTTACCAAGGTAGAAGTCAGCAAAGGACCAATTTGTCATCAAATTGTTGTGAGGATTGCTGAGAGGCTTCCCTCAAAACTTGGAGGGAAGATAAATATCTCAGAACTGTAATGAAGGTCGGACGAATCCAAGAACATTGTGATCTGTTCAAAGTGATCACAGGCTCCATTCTGGAACCTCACATTTCCAAAAGTGGATCAAGTCTTTGGGAATCTAAATACACATCTTCCTGGAAGTGGTAAGCCAAAGCATGCTGTTCCAACAAATATGAGGGACAAGGCATAGCTATTCCTTCACGTAACTGAGCAGTAAACCTCCCCACATGAGCAGCAATATCAAGTGAAAGAGGAAAAGCAAGTATTTGCCCTCAGACCTTTCCGCCATTAAGGAGCGAGTACACTCAACAGCAACCTGGGAAAGCCTCAGAACCTCACAAAACCAATTGACTAACTCAAAAAAGGGAGCAGGAGGTGGCTGATCCCAAGTGGCCTCATGAGAAGCCGAACTAGTAAACAAAGGCACAGGAAAAAGCAAGTCTAAGTTCTCCCCAGAATGTCCTGCATCATCAGCAAAAGCAGCTAGATAACAGAGGTGGAATAGGGGAGGTCTGATTAGCCTCCATGCTGGAAACAGTAACCTGGGAATTCATGCCTGAAAATGGCATGTCGAAACAAAGGGATTTTTTTTCTTCTAATGTTTTTAAAATATTAGTGCATGGAAATCAACTAGGCGATGCAAAAATCGCATCCAAGGACATTAACTATTGCAGCACTTTATTAGAAAAACCAATGTCTAAATGCTTTGTAGAGAAAAAGGGAAAACATTGTCTGAATTAGGTGCTTTCATACAGTATCAGGATAGAGGGCTTTTAACATAGGTGGAAAGTATCACAAGACAAATATTGCCAAGGACATATGAGTAGGGTATAAATAACTGGAGCAAGCGAGAAAAAATCAGACCAATGCTTAGAAGGGCAAAGGAAGAAATCCTGGAGGTCAAGTAATAGTTATAAGTGTCAGCAGAGGTAATTAGGTTTTGGAAAAAGGGTAATTTGGATTTATTTTGATTTTTTTTTGTGGTTATGAAATCGGTCAAATTGACCAACCTTGTATAGAGTTAGGGTAGTGAAAATAACAGATAAAATATAAAGTTTTACTGAAAACAAACATTTGAAATGTATTTAGGAAGTTTCAGAGATTATACAAATGAAATTTGAAATTTCTGAGATGAAGAAAAGTATTTTTAATCTTAACATGAAAATCATTTTGCATGCAAACTAGTAAAAAAAATACTTGATATATTTATGGATAAATCCTTTTTTAGTTTATTAAAAATACTTTACTATAAATATGATCTTTTGTATGTGAAAGACTTATAATGTTTATCAAAAATCTGACAAATTTTGTGAAGATGTACATACTATATTAAAAGTTAATAGTATCAAAACTATTAAGATTTTAAATGAGTAGAAAGAGGTCACATGGTTGGTCAAATTGACCAAGCCCATGTTGAGTTAAAATGTTAATCTAAATGAAATTAAATTCTTGAGTCTTGCTATCATTACTTATCCAACTGATGGGAGATGGAAACTACATATATTTATGCATATCCTCTTTATATTATCAAGTGTTGTCAAGCTATTTTTTTCTTACTACATATTTATCTCAATTCTCACAAATTGCTTTTATTTAATCAAAAAATTGATGCATAAGAAATAAAAAATACCAGAATTTACGTTAAATTAAAAAACTGAAAAAAAACTTTATTAGATTAAAAAACTGAAAACAAGTTAGCTTAAATCAAAACTGATGTTTTATAAAAACTGAAGATATGAACTGCTTATATTTCTACTGTGAAACTGTATTCTTTATAAACAATATTTTAATTTTTTGAACCAACCCATCTTCATTTCCAACAGCTAGTACAGAATAATCTGCTTTCCATGCAAGTTCTGTTCTGACTGGACCCTTTCCTCTTTCCAAATTGCCACTGTTTGCTGTTAATGTGTTAAAATTATGTTTTTCTTCTTTTGGTTTATCAACATTATGAATCAGGATCACACCATCACCACAAGAATACAAAAACAGATTGGGTCTTCCATTTTGGTCACCTTTGTTTAGCACTAATGACAGAAATAAAATGCTTTATTGATAATTTCATAAAGTTTTTTAGAAACATAAAATTAAGCCAAAAGGCATAGAAGCCTTCAGGTAGTATAAATTTATTTCTCAAGTGCAAGTTGTTTGTGATGTTTGTGATTCACAGAAATTTTTAACAAATATAACTGGAAAAATTTGTAAGTTTAGCACAGTACATCTTTAGCTCCTTATGGGTGTTTGAAACACAAAAATAAAAATTTAAGTTTTGCTACAAAGATTCAAATATACAATAAAAACTAAAAAGCAATCATGACATATTAAAAATAATACGTGCTAAAATGAAGTTGTACAAAATGTAAAACTACTTCTACCAGAAGCTAAATTTTGGTTGTATTGAACTAAACATAATTTTTAAAAAGATTGTAATTCAATGTTTATAAAATACCTAATATTAAAATCTAATCATGCATTTCAGGGTATAAAAGAAAGTTCAAGTATCACAACCAAGTACAATGTTTTGATACATCATCATCTTCAAAGCTCATTACAGTTTACTACTCATTACAAATAGTTTTAGTTTTATTTGACTGTAATCAGATAGAATGACAACAAGATGACCTACACTCTGTACTTACTGAAACATGGTCCCCAACAAACATTGTACACAATCTGCCTGTGACAAGGAGATGTCAATACTTGAGATCTGGGTGGAAAAACAACTTTCTTACTGCATTATACTCAACTATTATAAAAATAAGTTAATTTGAGATGTTTTTTCCACATTCCTCTCAATTTGTCCAGTATGACTCAAAATCAGAAATGTGTAATAAACAGCATTTCAAATCTACCTTTTTGTCTCCCACAAGTCACTATCTAAAAAACTTTTCCTTCAATATCAGAACTCATCAGTTTGGCTGACAATGAAAGACAAAATATTATATGAAATGCTATTTATATATATATATATATATATATATATAGTATAATACTTTAAAAGTAATGAGTTAACTTGCTTTTATAAACATTCTTAGGCTTATTGATTTTCCAATATTTCATTGACTTTGGTTTTTAAATCATAACATTTAAAGTATTATGCTACATACATAAATAGTGTTTCATAGAATCTTTTGTCTCACATCATCCAGCTCGATTGCTGTAGGACAAAAAAAAAAGAGAGATCAAAATACTATTTATTACACATCTCTGATTTTGAGCTGCAATTGACAAGTTAAGAGGAATGTGGAAAAAATCATATACACTTAAACTGTTTTTTAACAATTCTTAGATCTATTGATGTTCCAATGTTTTGATGATTTTCAATATTTAAACTGTAACATAACTCTCAATATAAAATTCACAGATAGTATATGGTTACTAAGCTAGTATTAACAGTCACAATATTTTTGGCTAACATTTTAAATATTTGTTTCTTTTGAATTTCACGTAAAGCTACACGAGGGCTATCTGCACTAGCCGTCTCTAACTTAGCAGTGTAAGACTAGAGGGAAGGCAGCTAGTCATCACCACCCACTGCCAACTTTTGGGCTACTCTTTTAACAACAAATAGTGGGATTGACCATCACTTATAATGCCCCCACGGCTGAAAGGGCGAGCATGTTTGGTGGGACGGGGATTCAAACCCGCAGATTGCGAGTCGAGCGCCCTAACCACCTGGTCACCTAACATTTTAAATAAATAAAAACTGTATACTGCAAGTACTGTTAATTAAGTATAAAAAAATAAATGTGTTTTTCATGAAATATTTAAATTTTTTACACTATCTAGATACATCACTTCTTTATTTATAGATAATATAGATAATAAGATGTAGTCTTACAAATGGAAAACTGTTTAACGATTACAAATATCATAGCGTGTCTTACTGGTGGAAATCTACTATAGGAATACACAGATCATAACATGTAGTCTTACTAATGGAAAGCTGTCTAAGGTATACATAGATTATATCATGAAGTGTTGCTAATAAAAAGCTGTTTTAGGCATAAGCATGTAGTCTTGTAAAAGTGAATGTTATTTTTGGTATACACATCAGCTTACTCTGACAAAATAAAAATACATTCCTCACAATTAAAAAGAAATGTTATGACATAATAACTGCACATGTACTCATTTTGATGTTTTATACATATTCAAAAATGTTCATCAAAGCAAGCATGCACCTGTTGCTACTTAAAGTATCAAGAACCCCAACATGTCCATCGTCAGTTCCATAAGCCAACCAAGCTTCTCGTTCTGGATGCCAAGATATCTAAAAACAAATCAAAAACAAAGCTCACCTTAATTTCATTACAGCATCAATTGCAAACAGTAATGAGGATTTAACCCTTTCCAGTTGTCACATGTGCATTCACAGAACTTATATATCTTGTAAATATATTAAAAATTAATTAGTTGCAAAGTGCTGCCTGTCATGAAGTATATAATGAAAAAAAATTATTAACATGAAAGAATCTACTTTGTGCTTTTAGAGTTTGGTATCAGGCATACATTAAATATTCTTATGTAACAAAACGATTTAAAACAACAGAAATTAAATATTACACAAACACAGTAATGAAATACAATAATTTTATAAAATTTAGGCTTGTAGTATCACCTATGAGTGAAAAGTCTACTCAAATTACAACTGGTATGTGACATAAAGTTTGACAATGCTGAGTTCAGCAATATCTTAAAGATTAATATTCAATCATAGACAACTAAAGAAAAAAGGATGATGATTATATATGCCAGTCAGGAAAGAACATTTTTAGGTTTGAATGTTGGGGAAAGAAATGTGGTACTATTATATAGTGGCCATAAATTTGATAGTTTAAAATATTATACATTATCATAGCTTCATCCAAGCTTATATTATTAACTGAAATCTAAAGTTTTATAATTACACATTTTGAAATGTTTCTATACTAATAAAATTGACTTATATATTCATTCATTCATGTTTTCCCATGAAATTCTCCAGTACACTTGGGCATTGCCTACAATTGCCTCTCAACCACAAAGCAGTATAAATCAATTATGCATGAATGATTTTTATCCATGCTCAGTTTGAATTCACTTTCGCAATAATAAAAAAACAACAACAAGGACACTACTAATAATAAAAAAACAATCTTTGAAAAACAATTTTGGGGATTAATTTACAACTATAAGATGTCTTAATCATATTTTAAAGATATCTTTAACAATTATATATATATATATTTTTTACAAAAACCACATTAACAAAGGGGAAAAACTTGTCATTTTCTCTCCTATAAGTATACTACACTGTAAAACATAACATGTTAACATTAGTTTATCTTTATTAAATGCATGTTTATAACAACAAAAACACTCACTGTTTTAACCTTTCCTTGTATTTTCTGCCACAATGAAACAGTATGATACGGATTAACACCTGTTAGGGTCCAGACTCTTACCATGTTGTCTCCTGCACCCACTGCTAGACGACCTTAAAAAACAATTACTATATCTGTTCCACATATTCACTGCTACATACCATACAGCAAAACAAATCACCATACTCTCCCCATACCTGTTGCTAGATGACCTACAGCAAAAACAAATCACCATACTCTCCCCATACCTGTTGCTAGATGACCTACAGCAAAAACAAATCACCATACTCTCCCCATACCTGTTGCTAGATGACCTACAGTACCTAATGCTAGATGATATACAGCAAAAACAAATCACCATACTCTACCCATACCTACTGCTAGATGACCTACAGCAAAAATAAATCAGCATATTGTCCCTATACATACTGCTATGATCTACACCAAAAATAAATCACTGTGCTAACACCATACCCACTTCTAGATGACCTACAACTAAAACAAATCACTATACTGTCCTCATAACTGCTGCTACATGACTTACAGCCAAAATAAATCACCATACTGTTCCCATACCCACTGATTACAAACAAAATAAATCACCATACCATCCCAATATTTGGTTAAGAAGTTGAAGGGGGTCCATCAGTTGGCAAAGTTTGGGAACTCCTGACCTACAACATAAACAAATCGCCATATTGTTCCCATACCCATTGCCAGATCACATACAGCATAAAAAAAATCACCGTACTGTCCCCATACCCAATGCTAGATAACCCACAGCAGAAAAAATTACCATAATGTTCCCATACACACTGCTAGATAACCCACATAAAAAAAATTCACAGTACTGTCCCCATACCCACTGCTAGATAACCCACAGCAGTAACAATCACCATACTGTTGACATACCACTGCTAGATGACTTACAGCCAAAATAAATCTCCATAATGTTCCCATACCTGCTACTAAATGACCTACAGCAAAACAAAGTTGCCTATTTTAACTAATCTGTGTTCACCTGCTGAAAGTCCAGCTATACATCATACAGTGTTCAGAATGAAAATAATAAGTAACATTTTACTTGTAGTAATGATAGCACAAACTTCAAATCCAAACTGATAATTTTCAAATGCTAAAACCAAGATGAATTACTATTTTTACAAACTTTTTGTGCAGACTACTTTTTGTTCTTTCACTATCAGCTATAAAAGATCAAACCAATTTACTTCTCTGAAGTTGTTAGACTTAAATGGTGATACTTAACAGTGAAAGAAAAATAATTGTTTACTTACATGGTCTATAGAAAAAATAAATACAAGTTTGTTATTAGAATCAATGAAAATTAAACTATTAGAAATGAAAGTTAAATCCATTCCTGTTACCAAGATATTTAAAAACTAATAGAAAAAAAATACATTCATTTCAAACAAGCTAGCTGCTATTCTCATAGTGTAAACAAAATATTATTACTTCAGAAAATAAAATCATATTTAATACACTTCATATAAAAAAAATATTAAATTTTATCTATAGATATAATTCTTTATCAAATTTAATTTCAATCCCATTATTTTTTTCCTTACCTGGATCCAGAGGGTTTGCTACAACTGTGTATGCAAATCCTCCAAGTGTTGGTAACACATACTTTGACTTCATACTTTCCAGATCCCATATCACAATCTGTAGATTATTAAAATATTAAATCAAAGAATAAATTATTATTATTCATGTTTCACTTCAGTTAATATTTGTTTCTCTTTTAAGTTTACACACAAAAAAAGTTAATGAAGATGGTTTTATTTTTAATTGTTAAATATCATTTCAATTAGCATTTGGATCTTTAATAAGTTGACATAAAAACAATGTACATAATACTGGTTTCTTTTTTCAAAACTATTATATATATATATATATATTTATCAAATATATCTGTCAAAATAAGCTGTTCCAAAGTTTGCTTATTCTTTCCTTACCAAAGAGTTCTGTTCCAGAGTTTGCTTATTACCTTACTGTCAAGGGTAGTTGTTTCAAAGTTTTCTTATAACCTTTCTGTCATGGTGAGTTGTTCCAGAACTTCCTCATTACTTTCCCATCATGGTGACAGTTACAAAGCTTGCTCATTAGTTTAGGTACTGTTAAAGTGATCTATTCTTTAATATTACTTTACTGCCAGAGTGATCTCTTCCAGAACTTGCATTATAATTTTCCTATACTGAAAATTATTTCCAACAGGTACTTACCTCCACTCATATAAATAGTTATTCTTGTTCAGTGCTGCCCTCTACATGCACAAAAATTTTATGCATGCCACAAGCCTTTTATCTCCTCTAAATTGGAATTGACTGATTCCAATGCATATCTCATGCAAATCATCCTGCAACAACCTTCCACCAATAATAGTGTGACTTACTCTCATGACGCATGTAACTCCCTCTATTCAATTCTACCTCATTATCACTTCGAGTTTTGGCAGAAAATGGAAGCACAAATTTTCAGTGGAGGGACCAGTGCAAGGAAGAGAAAGAAGCATCCTTTGAAAGCATCCAAAGGACACTTCCCAAGAGGAGATCTTCGGAATCAAAGAATCTTCGGAATGTGGAAGACTGCACCACTTCTGAATCAGGTATAATCTTCACCCATCTTGGAAAGATGTCGCACATATGGGCAGAAAAACAGAGAAGCACATCCAAATGGGAGAGATCTAAGGTCAGATAGTGATCCAAACCATACAATATTTATGAAAATTTATCCCAGAAAATATAAAAGTGGGTGAAATGAAAAGGATATGTCCTAGGTACATGGCAAGTCAACTACATTCAAAACCCATACCGCTGGGAACCGACATCCACAAGGTGGTTGGATGAGGATTATATTACCACCACCAAGTCAACTACAATACAAAACCCAGGCCATTGTGAAACGACATCCATTTCGGGGTAGGATACAGGTGGCAAGTCAACTACAATCCAAAACCCAGCCATCTGGTGGGGATAGGAAAGAGGATCATACTGTCTTCCTCAAGCTTATAAGACCGGAGGGAATCCAGAACCCCTGACCCATGAACAGGGCACATGTTAATATAAGAATTTGATAGATCAATCCAGGAACCTGATATCGAAAAGATGTCTATTTAATGCAAACCATCTCCTTCAAGCTTGAAATTGACTGGAACCATCCCAAGCACAGTAACATCCTCAGAATGATAAGTAGAAGGAGAAGAACCGTAATAATCTGCAAGTACTTCTACTGTGACCCACAACACTGATGGAGTAACAAGAGTATAAATGAGGAAGGAATATAGACATCTGTAATACATGTATGAGGACTTATGTTGACTGGTTCAACTCTAAATCTAAATCCCAGCCACTGGGAACCAACATCCACATGGGGGGTAGGATAAGGGTTCCCAATCGAAGGATGAACTGTAATTTTGATGTCTCACTCCCATTTATTTTTGTTTCATATTGGAGGATATCATGTCATCTATATCAACAGAACACCACTGCCCTACTCTCAACTGAATGGTTTTATAATCATTTCTATATTTTGTTTGTATTTCATTAACTCTTTCAACCCGGGCACGGTCTCTAGGACTGACCTTGTAACAATTTTGTTTTAAATTACTTTTACATTTAAATTAGTAAGCAAATGTTAACGTAATTTGGCAGTTTATCAGTAAACATTACAATGCTTTCATACGCAAAATATCAATTTTTTTATTAAGTCGTAAGGTTTGTAAAGCAATGGTTTTCTCATGTCTATTTTTTTCTTTTTGCATGTTGCCTATCTATCATGCAAAGTAATATTAATTATAAGATTAGAAATACTTTTATGCATCAGAAAATTTTGAAATTTCACATGTGAAATTTTTATAGTGTCAAGATAGTTATCAAACATTTTTTAAGAAAAAACTTTATATTTTATCTGTTATTTTCTGTAATTAATCTCTGTACGGGTTCGGTAAATTTGAAAGATCTTGCAACCACTGTAAAAATTAGGAAATAAATATAAATTATGTATCTTTTATTCTAGAATGAACACAACTTATAACACAAAAACATAAATGTTTTATGAAATAGCTTAAATATTGACCTTTCACCCATGCCTGGCTAACAATACAGAAATTAGAACGATGAGGCTCGCGTGCACTCATGTGACTGTATCACATAACATAAATATGACCTTTGTTCTGTACAAGTAACTTGTCTTGGCTGTGTTGACTAGTATTTTGTAAAATATAGTCACATTTCAATTATTATACATTATATATGAATATAGATTATTGCTAT
>NW_013666203.1:465746-475723 GCF_000517525.1 Limulus polyphemus
TAAATAAAGAAGTAAAGCAAACAATTATCTCTTCTAGTTACGACCTTTGTACTCGGTTGCTGCTTGACATAGGTTGTTAAGCCTTTAAAAATTTTGCACGTGGAGGATATGAAACAAAACATTTTTTTTAGGTTTTATATATACTTTTGAATAACTAAAAAATCATAAATTACTATATCAGTATCATAGAATTCTACTATAATTTATCAAGCTTAGTAACTAAGCTGTATTTGGGTGTAAAAAAATATGAAATTTGAGCAGACTAAAGACACAACCTACCTCATTGAAATCTTGATTCAAAATAAAGAAATGGCACTAGGTACGTTAGAAAGGCTGAGAAAACCACTAGGGGGACCTTCTGATTGGTTATTCATGTCAAATATATATAGAAGTAAGTGTGTATAAAGGAGTGTTTCCAAAAATTGAAAGAGGTGAGCGGGGTGCCACTGTGTTTGATTTATTACGTGAGCAATATCTTAGCAAATATAAAAGATAAAACCTTCTTATTTTATATTCTAGCTTGTTAATATCTGTAACTTGAGTTTCTAATTCGTATGAAACTACAGACTTAGTATTTTGACTTCACAAACATCTAATTTGAATCAGTGCTGCATTCAACATACAAAGTGACACACAAAAATCGACGTTTATCTGTGTTTTTTTAATATTTACTTTTAAATTAAGAAATTTAGTTATGTATAGTTCTAAAATTTGAATTATAATCTACAGTTTGATACCAAACTTATTGACATAAATTCATAAAATAATAGTTCAATAAAATTTTGAATGCTTGTCACCAAACGAGATGATATGGCCTTTCACTTGTGACCAGTCTCTAAAGGATTAACCCATTCAGGAGGATGCCTCCATGTTCCACCATCCCAGCAGCTTGAAACGGGAAAGTGATAAGAACTCTCAAACTCCACTGGAAGAAAAGGAGAGGAAAAATGAGATGGAGATTCCAAACGAATGACAACACCTAAGACAGTGCAATGGGTGACCACAAAACCCTATTTTGAAAAGCAGACCATACCAATTTATTCAATACAAGGCATAGCAGCTATCCCCTTCTGCTTCCCCCATGTATTCCATGGGTGAGTATGGTCCAGGACAGGCAAATTTATGAAGCAATTCCATCAAAGAATAAACCTACAAGCGAACTTGTGGAATGCCCCATCTCTGCTGTGTGCATTACGTGGCCATAGAAATATAATACACAAGTCGACATGGCCTTACAATGCAGATTTGATCGGTTAAAGAATACCTGGTCAAGCACCACTCGCTCCAGAGCGGGATCCAAACAATGAGTAATAATAAAAAGGGAAAAAGGCCACTGAAAATAAAATAAAGAATAATAAAAAAGAACTTACACAGTCAAAGTCTCACTGAAGTCTGAAGAATGACTAGAGGCGAAAGATGACAGCCCAAAGAGGAAGAAACAACGATCCTATGCAAATAGTGAGAAACAAACATATTAGGGGTAGTCCACATGCCCGATTGAAGAATTTCCTCCAAGGACAACAAAGATGAGATGCCAATGAAAAGGTAAGGTGTCAAATTTGATGAGAGGACACTTGGAATAAAGTACAGGAGGAAGACAATAAAAAGGAATAAACCAATCAAATTAAAAGTCAAACCCAACTGGTGAGGGTAGAAGGAGAAAGATCATGAACAGAGGATGGCTGCCAAGAAATAAAGAGGCGGGAATGGGCGCCATAGAAAGAAGCCGTGCAGGCAACATAACAACAAAGAGCATGTACAAGACATAGAAATCTATCCAGATCAGGCTGAGAATGAAGGTGGAAAATTAAAGGAAGGGAAATCGGTGAAAAGGAGGAGTTACCCTACCGAGCTGCCAAAGTTTTGGGGAGGAAAAAATGATCCAGATAAAAGAGAAGATATGTAGAATGATAAAGAGTACATGAAACATCGATGCCAGATAAATCTGATCTTCGATAATCACAGGCTAAAAGTAGAAGGAAATAAGTCTCAAGGGAAAGGTGAAACAAGGAGCACGTGAAGAGTGGTTCATATGGAGGCAAAGTGAGGCAGTGAAGGGCTACATTAACATCTCAATCCGGAAGAACAGCCCACCACGGCGGACAAAGAATCCATAAGGAATGCATCAACAGGGAAAGAGTATGAGAAGCAAACACCCTACAGTATCGGGAAAAATGAAAAGTGTGGAACAATAACCCAATAACCCAAGATTGAGGAGACAGTAGACCCCCTGATCAAAAGGCCAAATGAGGACCAATGGCAAAAAACATTCCATTTACACTGATAAACTTCCATGGAGGAAGGGTGAATGGAACTAGCCAGAAATGAAGCTACCTGTCAGGTCAAGCCAGATCTCCTTGCCAAGGACCAGATAAAAACCAGGTACAAAGATGGAATACAGAAAGAGCTGGATGGAACACCAGTAAACAAGGTTGACAAAGAAGGGATGGAGTCAGAGGAAAAGGTAACGGAGGGGTAAATTGAAGATGAAGAAACCGTAGAAACCACAGCTGAGCCAGTTAGTAAGAAGCAATCAGAAGGACTTGACATGGAGTGGCATGGATTATCAAAATCACTCGGTGAAGAAGTCGAATAGGAGGATAAACATATAGGTATTTGTTGGTCCAGTTCTGGCTGAATGCATCAACAGTCAGAGCAAGAGGATGAGGGACCAGAGACAAAAACAGAGTCAATTTGTGGTTGAGGGATGTGGCAAAAGCATCGATGTGAGCAGTACCCCACTGAAGGCAAAGCCACTGGAAAAAAAAGAGGATCAAGAGACTACTCCATCAGACAGACTTTGTCTGGACTAGAAATCTGATTCGCAACAAGAGTGAAAGCACCTGGAAAATGAAACTCAATGATATATCTAGCATGTGAGCCCAAAAAAGAAGATCCAACTTATGAATACAGAGGGATTGAAAATGGGTGCCACCCTGGTGATTGAGATAAGCAACCACTGCAGAATTGTTACAATGGATCATTACCAGATGATTTCTGGCCAGATTGAGAAAATGAACCAAAAGCACAATGTACAGCAAGAAGTTCTAGAATGTTGATATGATAAGACTTCTCGGCCACAGACCAATACCCTGAAGCTTCCTGTTGATCAACCCATGCCCCCCCATACCTGAAGGGATTTGTCTATGAGAATGTGTAAATCTGGACGAGGAGGAGGAAGCAGGACACCCACTGATGTGTGAGTCTTGTACAACCATCAATGCAGATCATTGACAAGGGAAGGAGGAAGGATCCCTTGCATGATTCCACGGGTCATGAAGAGTCTGCATATGAGCCTGACCTAAGGGGATAATGGCTGTCATGGAAGACCACATCCCAAAGGCAATAGAACCTTGCAAGCTGTAATAGAGGGAGCAGTAAGAACATGGAGAACTGAAAGCTCCATCAATCAAAGTCGAAGAAGAGAAGATTGGGCCCGACTGAGGTGGGTGTTGAAAAAAACACCCAAATAGACATGATATTAGGTAGGTCACAGGAATGACTTCTCCAACTTGATTAACTAGTCCACCCGAGCTGCCTCCAGGAGCAGCTAATGATTGTGATGGGCAAAATCTTGTTCGAAACAAGCTACCAGTAGCCAGTCATCCATATAATGATGAAAACACAACCCTAAAGCATGTAAGTGATGAGTGAATGCTCTGACCACCCTACAAAAAACATTTGGGGCTGAAGCAAGCCCAAAGGGCAGTGCACAAAACTGATAAACCACATCGTGGTAAACAAACCAAAGATAGGGATATGCAAATAAGCATTCACATCCATCTTGGTCATCCATAAACCTGGAGAAAAGCCCACATGTGGGTGAGAAACAACTCCACGGTGAAATGGGGCAAATTGAGAAATTTATTGAGGTGGAACAAATCTATTAGAGGCTGCCAGTCTCTGGTTTTCTTGGGGACAACAAACAGCCTGGAATAAAAGCCTAGAGAAAGATGATGAACAGGTTCAATGACCTGTTGAGACAGGTCTTGTACCGCCTCTTATAGATGCTGGCTTGTGGTAGGATCCCGAGGCAGCCTGTAAAATAATGCTAGTAGGAAGTATGATACTCGAAGTAGTAACATGAACCTCAGAATTCATTGTAGAAATATATATCAAATAAAAGTGTTTGATGTATAAAAATGCAAGTGTGAAGAAAAAAAAAGACTGGGAAACAAAGTTAAAGACTTCTTCAATGTAAAGTAAAAAATTAATGAAGAAATCCCACTTCAGAAATTAAATGATTAAAGACACAAATGCATTAACACATAAAGAGCTCCAAAAGAAAAAATGTTTGAACATGAGTACTGCCAAACTAGAAGTGATAGTTCAGTAGAATTGAATAGAGGGAGTCACATGCGTCATGAGAGTGTGTTGCACTCTTATTGGTGGAGGGTTGTCGCATGATGATTTGCATGAGAGATGCATTGGAATCAGTCAATTCCAATTGCGGGAAGATAAAGATTTGTGGCATACGTAAAAAAAAATTTGCATATAGAGGGCAGTACTGAACGAGAATAGCTATTTATGTGAGTGGAAGTAATGTACCGTATCAGAATTATTATTTCCCTGCCAAAGAGACAATTTCAGAAATTGCTTATTACTTCCTTGCCAAGATGAAATGTTTCAGAGCTTCCTTATTACTTTTCTGCAAAGGTCAGCTGTTCCAGATCTTCCTTATTACTTTATTGTCATGGTGAGCTGCTCCAAAGCTTCCTTTTTATCTTACTGTTAAGGTGAACTGTTTCAGTGCTTCATTATTACTTTACTGTCATGATGAGCTACTCCAGAGCTTCATCATTACCTTACTGTCAAGGTGAGCTATTCAGGAGCTTCCTTATTACTCAATATTCAACTGTAAAGGTGAGCAATTCAAGAGCTTCTTTATTACTCAACTGTAAAGGTGAGCCATTCAAGAGCTTCTTTATTACTTACTTGCAAAGGTGATGCTACAAAGTATCCATATTACTTTCCTGCCAAAGTAATCTGTTGAAGAATACCCCTCATTATTTTACTGTCAAGGTGAGCTGTTCCAGAGGTCCTATGTTACTTCAGTGTTAAAGTGAGTTCCGTAAGAGCTTCCTTATTACTTCCTTGTCAAGATCAGCTACTTCCTATCTTCCTCATTACCTTACTTCAAGGTGAGCTATTCCAGAACATCCTTTTTACTTTACAGTCAAGATGAGCTGTTTCAGAGCTTCCTTATTACTTTACTGTTAAGGTGAGTTGTTTCAAAACTTCCTTATGACTTTACTGTTAATGCGAGCTGTTTCAGAGCTTCCTCATTTCTTTACTGTTAAGGTGAGTTGTTTCAGAACTTCCTTATTACTTTACTGTTAAGGCGAGCTGTTTCAGAGCTTCCTTATTACTTTACTGTTAAGGCAAGCTGTTTCAGAGCTTCCTTATTTCTTTACTGTTAAGGCGAGCTGTTTCAGAACTTCCTTATTTCTTTACTGTTGAGGTCAACTGTTTCAGAGCTTCCTTATTTCTTATGAGCTGTTCCAGAACTTTCTTATTACTTTACTATCATGAAGAACTGTTCCAGAGTTTTTTACTATTTTCCTACCGAGGTGAATTGTTGCAGAACTTCCTTATTACTTCCCAGCCAAGATGAGCTGTTCCAGAGCTTGCTTATTACTTTCCTGCCATAGTGAGATGTTCCAAACAACAGTTTGTTTGCTCGAGTCTTTCTAATCTTTCATAACACTATAAGTCCGTATGTTTCAAACTTTTTTTATTAAGGCTCCTGTAAAATGTTTAATATATCCAATGTTTTGTTATGAATCTACTCAACAGGTCTGTAAGAATCAAAATCACATCCATATTCACTTATATTGACCAATCAGTGGAGAGAGAGAGAGAAAATATGGTAGTAACTTTATTCACTTAAATCAGCTATATAGAAATTACCTTCTCACCTGACGGTCTAATGACACTGTACAAGCTATCTCTGATTCACCTCCTACTAGGCAGATGTTGAAAACACAGCGTGAATGTCCACCACGTTCAGTAGTGCTGAAATGTTTCCATGTCTGTTTCTCCACATCACACAGCATCACATCACCACTAGCAAAATAGAATATACACACCAAGAGAAATTGCTCTCACTCTCATTATCTCAGCTGAATATTAGACATTTTGAAAATTGCCAAATTAAATATTAGATACAGTTTTAAGGCATTAAGAAGATAAAAATGAGAAAATGATATTCTAAGTTCATTTTTGTATATACAACAGCAATATATAGTTTCATTCTATTAAAGAAAAACATGGACATACATCACGTTTGAGGAGATAGTATTCAATAATACTGTGTTTTTGTAAGGGTTATTTTAATATACACACATCACATAAAAAATAAGTATATATAATGCAGACACACTAGAGACTTTTAAAAATATTTTAGACCTGTTTGTGATTACCCTGTGTATTGTCTCATGGTAAAAAATAATTTAATAATAAAGTATTTTACAGACTATGCTCTTTTGACATGTTGACTTGCATATAATATCTTAAATTGATACATTTGTTGAACATTACATTTACAGAACTTTATGTAAAATTAAACACAACATATCCTAAAACATTTAATTTCTGATACTGTTGGAAGATATTAATGCAAATGAAAATGTTAACCATATCATACTATATATGAAATCAGCTGTAAGATAATTTAGATGTGGTTATAAATTTCTTCTTCTCAAGACTGTATATATTAGGATTATAGCTTGCTTAAATCTCACTACATATCTCATGAATACCCAAGTTTGTAGCTTTCAGTCAATAACAAATACCTTACTGTTGTACAAATCAAGCAATTTTGTTTCCCTAGCATCCAGCAGAGGGCGAACCAATGGCGAGCTTTGTTTTGTTCATCTGCTCTTCCTCCACGCTGATGAGGAATGTTTATCACATGAAGAGGTTTTTCTTCAGTAACATCCCAAACTCTCAATGTTCTATCTCTACTTGAACTAGCCAACTGTGGGATTGACTTACCTGCCTAAAAATCAAATTCCTAGTTATCATTTTGTTATATTTAATGTAATCATTCAGTTTTGAATTATGCATAAACTTGACATTACAAAACTTCTTTGGATTGAAACTGAATTTAAGTACACAATCTCCCATACAAATGTGATGGACATGTGTAACAGTCATTGAAATGAATCATTCAAACACTGAGTAAGTCCTTCATGAAATCACCATACACAAAGGCATATTTTTAGCTTATTTTGTAATTATTACATATCCAAACAACATGCCCATTCTTTTCTATGACAACTAATTTATATGAATAATACCTAATTATAAGAGTAACTTTTAATTTATATAATGTTTGAGTCAAGTATTATAGATGTTGAGCACATCATATAAAAATGATTTTGGAGCCTTACCACATAATTATAATCCATGTTGCCATGTCAGTTCATGCTCTATCTGATGACTGTGCATTTTGACAATAGCCCTGCAGTGTGCTTTCTATTCAAAGAAGCTGTCATAAGATTGTCATGTCCAAAGCACACCATACCTCCCTCTCTGCTTTCTTTAATACATCTAGTAAACAAAGACTACTCTTTCCTAGTGCTCATTTCAAGAGTCCAATCACAAAAAATCCAAAGGCAATACATCGAGCAACTTGAGTAGTATGTCTTTGTAAGGAATAGCATGAATACCCATTTTATTCTCCAGCTGCTTGAGGTATGTGCTGGTGGAAAAAGAATATATTGTGGAAAAACGTGTACACGTGACTTGTTTTGCTTTTCCATGAGATCTTTCTTGATTATGTTGCATTCTGTTGCTTGGGGAACCATGATGACTTTTGTCACTGACCTCTGTATTCATAGATTCTCACCTGTTACAAGATTTCACACTTTACTTACCACAGATGGTGTACAACTTGTTTCAGGAGTCTTTCTGAATGGTCATGGTTCCCCATGTTAATCCATATTATTTCGTTTTCCAATACCATTAAGTACGAGGGATATTCCAGTCTTAGAAATTCTCAATCTGTGATCAGAACACATCTTTATGATCTGTAAATATTTTGCATCAGAAAGGGCTGTAACATACCCTTCCCAAAAGCAATCAATTTTTTGTAGCATCTACTTATAAAATGTAAAAATATAGTTCCAATGAATGCCGTTCCACTTTTACATCAACTGTGGTTGTCATGTAACTTACTGAGTTGCATATTCAAAATTGTTTTAATAGGATGTACTCACCACTCAGTAGTTTTTATATGAATAGAAGGACAAAGCCTCTTCCAAGTCAGAAATTTCACAAGTCACCCAGACTTTCATTAAAAAAACATCAGCTTATATTAGAGACAATATCAAATTACTATTTACAATCCCATTTTTTACTGCTAAATCAAAAACCTCAAGCTTACCATATTTAACTACAAACTTGACACCTGAAGCAACAATAATCCCAGTTATTCAAAGCCAAAATGTGATTTCATACAGACAATTACAGAAAATCCTGAAGCATGAGTTGAGTTTGCACTTCTTTAACTAATAAATTGTTAAAACAACCCACTTTTATAAACATATGCACATGTTTTTTTCTTTCTATCTATATTTCAAATGCAAGCAATATTCTTAAATATTAATTTCCTAGGTAGAATTTGATAAGAAGTCATATTTATGTATTCTGATAGTCTAGTATTTTCAAATTGTCAGCCTGCAACATAGAATATAGAAAAAAAATATAACCCATGTTTCTATATTTCACATCTTATGCATCAGACATTTTTTAAGAAATATATATGTACTGTAATTTTATTAACTTTTAAAAAATACTCTGTATCAGTGTATAGTATCTTTGTGTCATGTCTGCAAAATAATGCATTTAACGTTGATATGATAATATAAAAAAACATTACAGATATAAATTTACAAGTATTATATAAATAGCTGGGTCATCATGCATTTTCTCAATGTGTGTGAATCCCAATTTTTTTTTCTCTGTTCGCTGTTAAATAAAATCAAAAGCTTAAAGTCAATATCTTCTATTAATTACCCATTTTTCTGCTCAACAAAAAGCTACTATTACCTCACACCACTGCTGTGAAGATTTTTGCACATGCTACAAGACCTGAATGAGGCTCCACTCCAAGATATATTTGCCAGCTTGTGATGTAATCATCATTAAACTAGATCTTTCCACAAACAGGATGATGACACATCTTCTATGTACAGTAATCCTCATGAGCATGATCACTTAAACACAGGCTCATTCTTGATGAGGTAAGAGAAATACACAGGAAGTGGTGAGAAAAGGTGGAAGATTGTGCAAAGACGTGAGTAATTATCGAAATACATTTTCAGGTAAGGAAAACATTAACTTTAGAAACATTTAGTCATCTCTCCACACAACAGAGGGTTAGAATCCCACACTGAGATGATGTTGGAGGTGCCAATACAAAGAAAGAAATTGCAAAGATGACATCCTTTCTGAAAACACAGAATCAGAAAGGAAAAAACCAATGGAACATGTCACCAACTAGGATGAGTTAGCCTAGTGGGGCATCCCTTGGTGTGAGACTACATCTTTCTCATGCAGGGAATACTCTTCACTCAAAAGAAGTGGTAGAGTAAAAAATATTATCAAGGGACCTTTTCTGTGGTGCTAGTGTCACATAGGTGGGTGGAATATAAGATTGTTCAACTGGCTATTATCACATATGCTGTCAGCTGAGCATGAATGTGTAGCGTGGCTAAGACATTAAATCAGGTCATTCCATATTGGAGAAATGCAGACAAGAGTACTTACCAGATAATCAGGTGCAGAAAGAAAATATCCCAGACTTACAGGCTGCATCCCAAGGGGAACACAAGACTCATCTGGCAGACCTAACCATCAGGAAAGGCTTGATTCATAGCATATACTACACTATTTAACACCCCAGCCCTACTTTTCATCAAGAGGAGCATCCATTTCAACTCATACAAGTGGGAATACACAGACCCAATGGG
>NW_013666203.1:476723-480161 GCF_000517525.1 Limulus polyphemus
ATCATGCTGGAGTCTCTGAAAAGACTGGGGAATAGAAATTTGACGGAGAATAAACTCATGTGCAGTAATGGACACAAATGTGTCCAAGGTTATTCAAATCCTTGTCTGTAAAATTTCATCCAGAGATCATCAGTGAGAAGGAAGAAAAGCTGTGAGATGATAAACTTGATGGGAGATTGTGTAATAAAGTTGACGTGTATCCTTTCCCATAGAAGAATAAACAAGCTGGATGAGTTGACAAACCCAACTGGTCAAATTGGAAAGTGAGAAGTAACAAGAAGAAGAATTCCAAAGCAAAAAAAAACTATGGCAATTACCACATAGGGGGAACAGTATGAGTGAGATAACACTGAACTGCCAAAACAGGACATAGAAGATGATCTTCGTCAACATGATCATATAGAGAAGAAATGGAAGGGAGGGAGATTGAGGAAAACAGCCTAGCATCCTTCTAAGCAGTCCAAGTCTTATGGAGAAAGTAGCAGCCCAGTAATAAAATCAACCTATCTCTGTGATAAAATCTGCAGGAAGCATCTAAGGCAAAAATGTCAGTGACATTTCCTATAAGCAAGATGATGAAAAATTAAATTTTGAAAGAAAAATGAAAGAGTCAACAAATAGCCCTAGGTTTGAGCAGGGAATATAAGAACCCACAAAACAACAGAGATTTCAGTCCAGAAGAGTGACCAGACAATTACAACTGATGATAAATGTTCAGAAGAGGTTCATAAAAACTGGAAAATGGCCGAAGAAGAGATGTAGAAACAGAAACTGCTTTTGAAAAGCCAGGTAAAAAGAAGAAAAAAAAAAGAATAGTCTCATATTGGCTGAAAGCATCTACTGTCAAAACTGTAAGATCAAGATCGGCAAATAGAAAAGAGGAAACCTGAAGCTGAGGTGAGTCAATAGGCAAAGATGAGAGTGCACCCAAGATGGAAAAAAATCCATTGAAATGCCAGAGGATGAAAAGACTACTCCATGAGAAGGATCCTGTTCAAGTGAGACAGTATATTCACCACCAGGTTCAAAACGCCTGGGATATATGACATGAATGTAATGGTCATGGGTCAAAAAAAAAAATCCAGAACCAGAAAACAGAGATTCCAAAACTGGGAGGCTCCCTGTTTGTTGATGTAAGACAAGATAGTGAAGTTGTCCAAATGGATTAGCACCAGATGATCAAATAGATGATAGAAAGCTTGATGAGCAGCCAACAGTTTGAAACCATACCCAGGAACGGTTTATCATCCAAAAAAGAGGGGTATCAGTGAACAGATGCAAGTCCAGATGAGGTTGGAGAAATAGGAATGCCCAGTGTCATATGCAATCAATCAAGACATCACAACACTGAGAATTGAAAAGATGATAGGGAATCTCTAGACATATTCCACTGATCTGCCAGGTTCCATTGGAAAGGATGCATACAGACATATCTGACAAGAAAAAGGGACTTTAGAGAAGCCTGAGCCCCAAAAAAGAGAAAGAAACTCTTGCATAGGAAGAGAAGAAAACATGAGAGCTCTGGTAACCAGAAGCTACATGTCTCAAAAATGTACAGGAGAGGCTTAGCCTGATCTATAAAAAAATTGAAAAAGATCCCCAAGTGAACCAGGTACAGAAAGTGGGTCAAGATGAACCAAGCAAACTTGACTATCAAACCCAAACAAGACACTTCCCAAAGCAGAAGGGAAGTTACAACTGTAGATGTTTTTTTGGATAGAGCAAGAATGAAGATATTCATAGAGTAGTGGAAATGGAGACCCAGCAAAAGCATTATTCATACAAACACACTCATGATCCGAGTTAAAATGTACAGGGCCTTAGCTAAGCCAAAGGAAAGGGCCTGGAACTGAATAATCCAATTATCATGGATGAACCAAAGAAATCAACAGGCAGAACAATAAATAAGGATGTGCCAAAAAGCATCTAAAGCACTGATTTTAGTCATCCATAGTCTGGGAGAAAAAATCCACCTTAGACTGAGAAAATCGACCATATACAAATGGGGAATGGAAAAAATTTGGTTCAAGAATGAGAGATCTATGACAGGGTGCCAATATCTCATCTTCTTGGGAACAACAAAAACAAAAAAATGGAAGTAAAACCCAAAAGAATTGAGGACCTGTTACACAGAACTCAAAGCCCACAGAGAAGACAAAGCCTTCTCTTGGTGCTGAAGTCCCATGATATCTGTAGAGGGAGGAAATACAATGGGATAAGAAGGGGATGAGTGTAAAAAAAACTGGGAAAAAACTGGAATACAACAGAAGAATAGAACTGAAGGCAAGGTGGAAAACAGTGTAAGTTTTCCCCGGGTTCATGATGTAAAGCCATGAAAAGAAAGTGAAGCATAGACAGATAGTGAAAAAGTTCAGTAAGACAGAAATAAAGATGAGTAGATGGAGAGTGAGAAAAAGAAGGAAAAAAAGGAGGTCCCTGAGCTAAAAATGAAGAGACTCAACTGATGGAAACTCATGCAACAATCCAGCCCAAGATTCAGCAAAAACAACTGGAGAAAGAGAAAACATAATACACATACCTGTGTAATCAAAGCAGTGAAAAATGAGGCAGGCTCAGCAGAAGTAACAGTAGCAGGAGGTCAGCAATCCTGGATTCAAAATCAGAATAGAAGAAACCATATGGTTCACAAGAAGAGTAATAATACCGACAGTGTGAGTGCCTCCAGTCATCATTATAATATTAGATAACTCCTGTTGAAGAGTGTCAAAACCTCACAAGATGTCAGAAACATGAATATTTAATCCAAGCAATCCACAAAAATGAATTTTTTTTTTCAAAAATTAAAATTAGTCTGGAATCTCACTGGTGCATAGACCAAAGACACTGACTTAATGATGACATTAGAATACTTAACAAATCCAATACACTAGGTTAAAACAGAAAACAGAACAGTCACAGAAGTTAACATTTTCCTACACTGAAAATGTATTTTCAATAGGTACTTACCTCCTCTCACCCAAACCTATCTCAACCTTTATTTGCTCTCTAAGCATTGCTAAATAATTTTTTCCTAATAGTGCACCAGTCTGTTATACCCCTATATTTTATTGACATTTCAGAACATGTGCATATCACATGATTACTCTTTACCAATCATACTGCACCACCTATACTAGTGCAGGTAGCTCCCACTACTATCCTAGTGCATTCCTCACTTTCAGGAATTGGCAGTTACAAACTAAAATACCAGCATATCAGTGGGAACGAAGAATGTGATGTGGGCGAGCTGAGGTAAGTACCTATCGGAAGTACATTTTCAGTGTAGGAAAATGTTAACCCTACCACCATGGGTATTCTTTACTGTGCATGACACAACGTTTTAGTGTCTTGCATTCAAATTTTATTAAAGTACTATTTGTTCATGTTATACCAATTAGAATAGCATAAAATCTTAGCTAATAATCCATATTTTAATAG
>NW_013666203.1:481098-507553 GCF_000517525.1 Limulus polyphemus
CTTTAGGTGCATTATTTAATTAAATAGAAATTATTAAGTGCATTACTATCTATAGTATAAAAAATTAGGTTTAACTCTCTTCAAAAACTGACAGCAAGAAACAAGAAGATTGGTTAAGTATTTTATTTCTTTTTTTCATGTTTATTCTTTATGTCTAATTATAAAAGTAACTAAAATGTTAAAATAGGAATCCTTTTAAGTTTGTTAAGATCAGATTAGGTAAAATAAATAATAATAATAATATTATGATAAAAATGTTTCATGAGACACGCAAACGAGCAGCTCATGAGTAAGGTAATTCGATAGTGTAACGTAAGCTCCACATTACCCAAGTGATTTACAACTTATAATAGCACGAATAGTAGTAAGACACAGTTCAAAGGGCAATAAAACAATAAAATTTAAATATAAATAGATGTATGGTGTTATGAGTTTAAAGCTACTTAGGATAAACAAACGTAGTTTCATGTTACATATGAAGTCATTCTAGAAAGAAACAAGGGTAATTTAGATTTATTTAAATTTTTTTGGTGGTTATGAGGTCAGTCAAATTGACCAACCTTGTACAGAGTTACGGTAGAGAAAATAACAAATAAGATATAAATATTTACTGAAAAGAAACATTTGAAATGTATTTAGGAGGTTTTAAAGATTACATAAATGAAATTTGAGAGTTTTGAAATGAAGAAAAGTGTTTTTAATCTTAACATGAAAATAACTTTGCACATGGACTGTTCAAAACAAATACTCGATATATTCAAAGACAAATCTTATTTTTAGTTTATTAAAAATGCTTCACTAAAAATATGATTTTTTGTATATGAAAGACTTATAATGTTTACTGAAACACTGCCAAATTTTGTGAAGATATACACACTATATCAAAAGTTATTAGTATCAAATCTATAAAACCTTTGAATGAATACAAAGAGGTCAGACAGACTGTATGAGGCAAGCACCATATACTCAAGAAAAAGATGTGCAGCACTTTGCTTTGGAGCAGTGTGATATAACTATGATGTGAATTAGCACAGTGAACATATAAAATGTCTAGTATGTAATCGATAATGGGCTTGAAGAAATATGTGCCAAGGGAAGAGTTCTGAGGCAGACTGGAGCAAGTCCACTGAGGATATTGCTAGCAACGAGAGCAATCTTCCCCTTCAAAATAAAAAAAAGGGGAAGCATCATAAAAAAGTAGTGAGATGAAATTTTGTTCATTGTCAACAGATAGTGTATTATTCATTCACATGTGTAGTAGGTTATAGTATGTGATATAGGAATAATTATTCATAGTGAGGTGCCAAATAAAGTGATACAGGCATAAGTGGCTAGGGCTAAAGGACCATAAATTGTATGAATAAGCCAAGTGTGGTCCATACAAGCAAAAAACATCCATGAGAAGTGCCTTGGGATACGTATAATTACACTAAGTGTCGTCCATCTGGATAAAAACAGCAGTGGAATAGCCTTGCATAAGATACAGAAATCAACAAGTGCAGTCCACCCGAACATAAAACATCCAGAGGAAGAGCACATTGGATATATAATATTATGTCTAAGTGAGGTCCACCTGGGCCAAAAAACATCCAGTGGAAGCACCTTGCATAAGACACATAGATCAACAAGTGCAGTTGCCTGGGCTAAACCTAAGGGGAAGCACCTTGGATATATAGGATTTGTTCAAATGCGGTCCACCCAGGAAAAAATATCCAGGGGAAGTGCCTTGCATAAGCATGTATATTATGATCAATAAGTGCAGTCAGACTGGTCAAAACATCTGGGGGAAGCACCTTGGATCCAGAATAGTATGTTATTCCCTACTGAATAATTATAATGATGACAGCCATCTTCTCGCTGAGTGGATACTTATAAGTTGAGAGTTTGATTTCTTTCATTGTATAACCCCACTCAGGAGGAAACCTCCATCATCTACCACTCCAGTGACTGGGAATCGGAGTGGTAAGGACTCCTGTACTCCACTAGAAGAAAAAAAGGGGGAGAATACACACTGGGGAGCCTGGAGGAATGACATGCTGGAGACTGTGCAATGGATGTCTGCAATTCCCTATTTTGAAAAAGCAGAAAGACCCAGATTATAAGAATCACGAGTCATTGAATGAGCAAAAATCTCCATCTGCTTTATTCATGAAGTCCATGAGTGATGGTCCTTTATATAAAATACATTGATAATAAAAGTTTGGAAAAGCATCCAGTGATCTTACAGAAACATCCCATCTCTACAGTGAGCATTTAGAAATATACAGATTTAATGCAAAGATCTAATGTTCAGCATACCTAACCAGGCAACACCTGCCACTAGGTGGGATCTTGAAGTATAATGTATACCAAAAGAAAAGATACAAAATAATAACAGGTTGACTCATTCCAGTCAAAGACGAACAGACGTGTGGACACAGCCAAATTGTGCAGATAGTGTGCTACAAATGTATAGGGAGTCGTCCACATCCCCACTTGAATGATCTCCTCCAAAGGTCGACGGATTCGAGCAGCTAAGGACATAGTTAAGTGATGAATTTGGTACAATGAAACATTGAGCAGCTGGCAACCATCCATGGTCAAATCAGAATATGCTAGCTGTATGAGTTACCGTATCCAGCCAGTAAGGGTAACAAGAGACAGGCCCCAGGAAACAGAGGGATTCCAGGGAATAAATAGGTGGAAACAGGAGCCACGAAAGGAAGTGGTACAAGACACATAACAATGCAGGGAATGCATAGGACAGAGGAGATAATCCGGATCGAACATGAGTACGGGTGGGAAATAGACAGAAGGAAATGAGAGAAAAGGCAAAACAACCTTCATGGGCAGCAACTGCCTTAGGAAGGAAGGCCCGATCCAGATAAAGGATCACATAAGAGGAATGGTAAAAGATACAGGAAACATTAATGGCATAAACATCAGAACAATGATGACCACATGCCAGAAGGGGAAGGAAATATGTCTGAAGGGAAAGATGGTACAAGGAACACATAGCAATGGGTTCAAAGAGAGAACCAGAAGTGCAGGAAGAACAACATTGAGGTACCAATTTCAAAGATGAAAAGGATGTGGAGGACAAACCATGATCAAACAACCAGGTAAAGAATTGGGACAGATGAACAAAAGGACGAACGTCTCTGGTTCATAGCCAATGAAGAAGGCCAAATGGTACAGATAAGGAAAAGTAGTAAATGAGGAGTGAGTCCCTGAGCTGAGGTGAGATACCCGATAAAACCCATGTGTTAAGATGGAGTTTGGTGACATTTGGATGAAATACGTGTGATTGTGGTCATCAGATGAGCGACCTAGACAGAGGTAAGAGCAGAGGCTGCTGCTCCAGTAAGGGCTAGAGCAGAGGGAACCACATCAGAGCTGGCCAATATGGAGGAACTAGCAAAACGCGACAAGGAGTGATATCAACGATGGAAATGACCCTGAAGATTAGTCTGAGAGGAGGGCAGGCATATAGATGAAAGCCCCTCCAATCCTGACTGAATGCATCCACCCCCAGAGCTTAGGAGTGTGGAACAGGAGACAAAAAGGAAGGTAGTGTGGTATTCCATTAAGTGGCAAACCCATATATATGTTGTGTTCCTAGGCAAGAACACACCCACTGAAATACTTGAGGATGAAGGGACCACTCCATAGGAAGAATTTGGTTGGTACAAGACAAGTGGTCAGCCACCAGATTCATAATTCCAGGAACATGACATGCTAAGATGGTTAAATTGTAATTGTGGGCCCAGTACAGGAGGTTGAGTGTCTGAAAACAAGGAACCATCACCATTCAGGAGTGGGAGGAAATGAGATATAGTCCAAAGAGCAGCCAAAAGTTTAAGGAGGTTGATATGGAACATAGTTTCCATGACCGACCACTGCTCTGAAATCTTCCTGGAATCGAGGTAAACTCACTAACCTGACAAGGAAGCATCTGTGAACAGGTGAATGTTGGGACAAGGTGGAGGAATGGGAACCCCCACTGTGGTCACTTTCCTGTCGAGCCACCATGCAAGGTCAGCTCTGATCCCAGGATAGAGGTTGATAGGATGATCCAAGGAATCATGGGAGACGTTCCACTGGTCAATAAGCATTTACTGAAGGGAAAGCATGTGCACCCAACCCAAGGGACTGAGAGCTTCCAAGGAACCCCAGGTCCCCAAAAGAGATAGAACCTCTCACACAGTGAGAGAAGGTGAATGTACTGCCTTTGAGACTGCCCAATCCATATCCCTGAGTCAAAATGGAAAAGGCTGGGCCCAGATGAGATGGAAATTGAAGAGTACCCCTAAATGAATAAGATATATTTATTGTGCAGGGGTTAGAAGGGATTTCTCTAACTTGATAAGAAACCCCACCCAAGCAGCTTCTCAAAGAAGTAATTGGGAGTGAGAGACTGATTGGGCCTGGCAAGAGGCAAGCAGAAGCCAGTTGTACATGTAATGATGAGTCAGAGGACCCTGCAAGTGAAGATGACAAGCAAACAAGTGAACCACTCAACAGAACACATAAGGAGCCAGACCGAATGGCAGTGCACAGAATTGAAAGACACAGCCCTCATGGATGAACTGAAGAAAACAACGTGACTCTGGAGCTGTAGGAATATGAATATAGGTATCTATCACATCGAACTTGGTCATTCAAAATCCTGGGGGAAAAAAACCACTGAAGGAAGAGGTAGAACTTCATGGTGAACTGAGGTATCTTCAGAAAGATATATAGCCAGGACAGATCTACAATGGGTCTCCAATCTCACATCAATATGGGGACAACAAATAGACAGGAGTAAAATCCCAGATGAGTGAGCACGACCTGTTCAATAACTCCTTTCTATAGGAGGTCCCCAACCAACTCGTTGAGATGACTGGACAATGTTGCAGCCTGGTCCCCATCTGCCCTGGAAAATACACCCTATCATCTATACTGCTGACCCCTAAAGGTAGGTGAATGGGAAAAACGAGGGTAAGGGATAGAGAGAGGTAGAGGGGAACAGGAGAACTTGAACATTGTGAAGCTAGGGTGGGAACAGCAGGAGGAGACAAATGAGATGCCAGGGAGGACAAAGACGAACGTAGCCTTGCCACATCAACCCTAGACTCCAAAGACTCAGGACAATCCCCAAAAACCATTTCATGCTGAAACGGGGCCTAAAAAGATCCCTCCAAGAAGACAGAGGGAGACACACCCCCTCTAGTAATGTGTTTCTTCCCAGCAAATCCCAACAACATAATAACCAGGTGTTGAGAGACAGGATAAATGCAGATAAATGGGCGAGAGTAGACCACAGGAAGGTCCTGAGTTCATCAGAAAATTGATCAGGTGACTGGCGAAAGGCTTGAGACAACAACTGTAATGATGAAATAATACACAAAAGGGTGGTCAGAGTAGGACGAATCTTAGAAAACTGAGATTGATTAAAGTGGTTCAAAGCCCCTGGGATATGAGCCCCTCAAGAGAAGGAGAGAATCCAGACATTGGGAATCCAAAAAGGGGATTCGAGGCCTGCTGGTAAGCCAAGGAATATTGGTCCAACAACTGGAAGGTACAGGGCATACCCGCACCCAACAGCAATTGATCAGCAAAAAGTTAAGCATAACAATCAGAACAAGGTTTTTCATAAAACAAGGTAAGAGAGGAATCAAAGACTAAGGGTGAAACATTGAAAATTTGACATACCTAATAAAAAAGGTGTAGGAATGGTAAGATCGACAAACTCTCCTGACTGTCAGCATTATGTGACTGACCAAAAAAGGCTGGGGCCGGAAAAATGGTCGAAATTATCTTCACCCTGAATAATTTCTTCCTCAGAAGCTTGTTCGGGGGGAAAGGGTGAACGAACTGACTGCCGAGCAAAAGTGTCCAACTCCCTGTGAATTAAGGCTTGAATTTCCTCGGTAGATATTGTCATCTGTCACCATAAAATTTGAATTAATATTCAAATTAAAATTCAAATTATGGAAGATTCCTCAAAAAGCAAAACTAAAATTCGAAAGCAAATACTTTTGACTGAAAGGACTGAAATGCAATCACAAGAAAAAAGCAAGCACATGGAGTGAAGTAAACACACATTTATACACTGTAATGCCAATCGAGAAAGTGAGGATTTTGCGAGAATCGTATTAGAAGCTTCCTAGGTGGTGTAGTACGATTGCTGGAGAGTAGTCTCATGATATGCACATGTTCTGAAATGGTGCAAAAATAAAGGAGTACAGTAGACTTGTTCACTACTAGAGAAACATTTTTTAGCAATTCAAAGTAGGTAAACCAAAGTTGAGATAGCTTTGGGTGAGAAGAGGTAGTACTGTTTTGGAAACCTTATTACAGACAATGGATTGTGTCCCAAGAATACAAATTTTATTAAAAGAAAGAAAGAAAATTGAAGGTAATTTGAATCAAAGCTGTAACTAAAATGTTTAAAATTTGGTATCTTCTTTTTCATAGTCAAGTAAATGAAGGAAAAACAACACTATGAATGGTAAACGAAAGTTTAAAATAATAAGCACAAAAATGCCATTCATCCCTAAGGAAAAAACACATCTGAACAAATTAATGCGAAGAAAAGGATGCACTTTGTTCAAATGATAGTGCACGGATGAAAAGCTATAGTATAATGATTATTACACCATAGGCTGGCACAATACACATTAGTAAATGTAGGGGTTGAAGTTTTGTTTAAAGTTTGTGGTTTGCACAAAAATCTTCACTGCAGTGTCTTGAGGTAACAGCTCTTTGTTGTCCAGGTGATTAAATGTTTCTCAAAGTTATATTCTATTTTAATGTGTTTTGTAGGACAGGAAAGGGGGCAAATAAATGTTTTAACAAAGAAAAGTAGATTTTTCTAGTAGTTTGTCCCTTGAGCAAGAAGTTTTATTCAAAAATTCCACACACCCTGTCAATACACATCTATATATCAATAAAACATTATTTACTGTCGAAATATTTAATCAAACCTACAAAGAAATATTGAATCTGCACATTCACAAAATAAACTCATCCTCGTCTGTTGGTTTTATATCACAAATATGCATGCCTTTAATAATTAAGTCATGCAATTTTCCAAATTAACAAATTTCAAACTTGTTAATTTACTTGCATTTCAGTCATGAATATACATACTTTGAAGGATTAGATCAGAAAATTCATATGCAAGTTTAGATTAAACAAAACCTGAAATACCTTTACATGGATCAAAACCTCTATATATATTTTAAAATATTCATTGAATGAGAAGAAGGTCATCCCAATGAACTCACCCTATACTGGAGATGGAACATGGGCTATATTTCTGAATTTAAACCTCCTTAGAGGTTACCCTGAGACAGTGGTGAGCACGCTGAGCAAAAATCATTCACTCTGAGAATGTCTCACTTTACTTTTTGATTTTGCAGCATTTACCCCAAATTTTTCCTCTAACTGTGGTATTGCCATCTACCACCATTTGGCATCATTAAACACCACACACACAGGGAGAGCCAGTACACATGCATAGACCTCTGCTGTCCTTCTTCCAACATTGGACTGAGTGGTGTGGCCTTGTTCAAGGACTACCACACCAAATCTACATTCTAATCACTGAAGCCAGATTACAGGTAAATATATATCCAGGTTTTAATTTTTTATTTTGCATGAATTTATACTAAATTATTTTCCTGCTTTTAGACTATCATACCAACGAATTGCTGATTACTGCAGATTATGTGAGTCCATTTTATTTTTTACATACAGTGCAGGTACAAATACAAGATTTTTGGAAAAGAAGTGGTGGTTCTGGCTGAAAAGGGGGTGTAGGTGGGTTTTTCTAAGTCAATTTTTTCACTTTTCCCTAACATTTCCAAATTTTTTCAGAAAAAGTTCTCATAAAAAGGGGTTCCAGACCCCCTGGACTACTCTGCATCCAACCCTGCAGTGCATCCAAGAAAAATATAAATGTTTGCTACTTGTTGTGCTAATATATATATATATATATATATACATATATATACATGACTGGTAAATTTAATTTCATAATAAGTGAAATGAAAATTTTGCACAAAAAAGTGACCCCTATAGTGCAAAAAATTCACAAATATTAGAATGCCAGAGAAGTTAACCTGTGTATTTATATGAAATGTGAAAAGCTTTTAGCAAAATTATAGGTGTTACAAAAGTATCTGTATTCAAGATATGCCTATGAACTTGATGATGCCAATCTAATTTAGACTCTGACAACTTGGAGTGAAAGGTGATGTTTAAGTGATAAGAAAACTTTTGTTTATTGTACAGTTTGCATATTTTATTTGCATGGCCACTAGAATCTGCAAAATGCATATCTTCAGCTTTTTCAGTATCCCTGTATATTATATCTGGTATTTATCCTCCTCTACCACAAACAGACACTGAATATAGGATAAATATAGGATAAAATGAATAGTTGATAACTCCGATATCAAATACATAATACCATGTAAAATAACACTCTGCAAAGGTTATGGAATGTGCACGTTGACCCTACCCATACACATAGGGTTAAAGTAACATTGTTAAAAACAAAACAAAGGACTGGTATCTAGTCTGTACACAAATACACATAGTCTCTAAAGTATGTCTGAGCTTTAAAAACAATACGGAGACTGCCCTCCAGTCTCCATATATAAATACATGCACTCTCCAGAGTATGGCAAGAATTCCTTGCCTTTGAAAAAAAACAACTACCATCCAGTCTGTATGTAAATACACAGTCTTCCAAAGGTGCCTTGACTCCAAAATGAAAATGCAAACAACTAGCATCCTGTATGTATATAAACACAGTCTTTCAAGTATAACAATGCTGCCTTGGCTCCAAAAAAAGTACTTAAAATATACTTGACCAAGACTATCAACAAAATGGCAAAAACATATTGTTCCACAAATTTCATATTGGACTTATCATGCATTGTCCAAATTTACAATTAATATTACATCAACCTGTTCAAATTTGTAAGTAACATAACGTATTCAAGCTTATAACTTTCTCAAATAAATATTTTACATATTTGTTGCATAACTTCTTCAAATTTATACCAGAAGTTGCATTACATAGGAGATGCATATATGCAACTCTTTAGTTCTTCAATATAAAACACTGTTCAGTGTTTCAACTACTCCAACATAACAGCTTAATTTTAGAAAGTGCACACTTTGATCTCCAATTCTTGAGCACAATCTGGTAGTTAAGAGTTTTAAGCACACTACATATGACATTTTAATGTTAGAAATAAAATAGTTTGATACTTTCCTCAATTCTTGAAAATCAGTGTTGTGAAAGATGTAAAATTACAATAATACATTTATTTAATGGGTTTAATGTAATTATTACAGTATCTGTTTCTCATTATTTTATCATGTGTTTTGATGGAGTTTTACTCACCTCTGTATATCTTGACCATGAAAGTGACATCACATCTTCCCCATGACTTCGAAGTATAAAAATCACTTTGCCCTCTTTGCTGACATCATGAATAACCACTAAACCTCCTTTGAACCTGAACAAAAAATAAATCACTTGAAATATTCATAATGGACGTCAAGGGACCATTTGGTCCTTCAAGATTGTACCTGCACATTTACCCCACCTTTTATATTCCAGAAAAACCATAAATTTCCCCCTCTTAAACTCTTGTTAAGTCCGGACATCCATTCCTTCCATAAGCTAATGACTCTGTTAGAAAAAAAAAATAGGTAAAATGCAACCTAGCCCATCTTCTCCAAATCTTAAACTTGGGTACTCCCATCTTATTGTCTTCACTTTGCTACATAAAGAAACTAGAGAACTTTAACCTGTCAACACCCCAAATAATCTTGTAAGTTTCAATAAGATCACTTCTTGATAATAAAGTTGGAAAAAATTACCTTTATACTCCAGATAATTAAAAGAGAACTACAAATTCTAAAAGATTACTTCTTATTCTTCTTTTCAAAAGAAAAATAATTTCAGAGATCTTATCTTCATAAGATAAACTTTCTATCCTTTGAATCATCCTAGCAGCTTTCCAATGAACCATTTACAATAATTCCATATCCTATCTTAGAAAAGACTGTACACAGTATTTTAAGAAAGGCCTAACTAGTGATTTATGTGTGAAAAAAGATAATTACCTCTTTGACTTGTAATCAGCATATCTACAAATACATACTAAACTTCTATTAGCATTGCTACTAGAAACATTTTTGCTACTGAGTGAGTTCTCACCTATGTCAAAAACATGTCAAATTATAATAACACAAATGTATTACTTTGCAGTTCTATAAATAAATAACATTTTCTATTTGTTCAAGCTCCTAGGTGATCCAAGTCATTTCTGTAATACTGTGGTATGTGAATATATGCCCGTGTCTCTATGTTCTTATAATATTAAAGTATTTGATTTGAACTTATCATTTACTCTGTACATGTGCAGCTATCACATAGCACAAGGTTGAGAAAACCCTTAAGTTGGTTTCATTCCAACTGCCTTTGTTCCTTTGTTG
Source organism: Limulus polyphemus (assembly GCF_000517525.1). Classification (NCBI taxonomy): domain Eukaryota; kingdom Metazoa; phylum Arthropoda; class Merostomata; order Xiphosura; family Limulidae; genus Limulus; species Limulus polyphemus. The sequence goes on from NW_013666203.1 coordinate 491,584, forward strand.
TTCTGTAGTAGATAATACCTTTCTGCCATGGGGATGAAACTGCTGCAATACTATATGTTTTGCCTCATCTATGTTAAACTGAGAATGATCACTCACATGGGTAAATGTGATATTTCTTGTGAACTAAGGAATGTTGGATTTAGTCAACCTGGAACATGATCTTTAGGAACAAGCAGCTTAAGGAATGAGTCCAGTAAAAGGGACACTCTATCAGACCACATAAGCAAGTACACACATTGTGTTTATATTCTACATTTTTTGTAAGAAAGATTGTTTATTTCGTATTCCACTTTGTGTCAAGTCTCATTATTTTTTTCAATATCATGACTCAGTTTTTTAGAATTTTTGCATTATTTTGCATCAACACCTCTTCTGTCATTAAGCAGACCTATCCTAGTGCTCAAAGAGTAATTCAGTTTTAACTGAACATACTAGAGTGGATAGGAAAAGAGATATTTTTCACAATACTTCAACATCCTTAATACAGCTAGAAATACCCAAGAGTTTAATGTCATCAGCAAACTTTACTAATTATGCCTCTACCAACATCATTAATGTATGTAAGAAAAAGTACAACACTATTAACAAAGGTCCAATTTGACTGGACTCCATTAATAACTTTTTGCTTTTTCTCACCCAGCCACTTTCCAATCCAATCAACTAGTCATTTCCTAACCTTCACCGACGTGTATTTTCTTATGGTGAATTTATGTTGTTTTTCTTTCATTAATTTTACTAAATTATTTTACAAACTTCTTTTATCAGATTCTAGAATTTTTCCTACTACAGAACTCAAACTAACTGCCTGTAACTTCCAGAGCAACCCCTTATCATTCCCTGTAAAACTAGAAGCAACATTAGTAACTCTTCATTCCCAAACACTTGCCCACTGTTTGGTCAGCTACCAAAAAAAAAGAAAGACAGGCATTTGCAGATCTGAAATCTGACCTCTTTTATAATACTCAAATAATCATTGTCTGTTTCAAGTGCTCTTATTTTAAAAATTTTTTCCATGTTTCTGCACTAGTACATTTGAAACAAAATGATACATTTCGAACAATTCTTTAGGCATAGCTATACAAATATGGCTGAATTAACACTGAAACAAAATAATACATTTAGGACAATTCTTTTGGCATAGCACATTGGAAATATTAAATTAATAGTTAGTTTAACTTTTAATTAACTCACAAGTCCATGTGACTGCATCATAACTAAATACATGTATCCAGATTCATCTTTATTCCCAAAGAAAAGTTTGAAGTTAGGTAATTACATTAAACTGTATTCATGAACAATTTAAACATGAGTAATGGGAGAATGTTTTCATAAAATGGTTTATGTTTTTTAAAAGTTTATATAATTTGCTTGTTGAAACTTTTATATTTAATATTTAAAACTGTTTACCATACTAACTTCCTAACTCCTCAGTCACTTAGGTATTCAAAAGATGAACACAAAATGTTGTACAATAATAACTCATTCTAAAAAAGCCTAAATCATTCTTTGTTGCTTAGAGTATGTACTTAAACAGGGCCTACAACAGATGTGTCATTATCAATTCTGGTTTTAGCACAATAATAAAAGAACATTCTAAAAAAAACAGACTTCATATGCAAAATATTATAATGTATCTGTTGCATTTAGAATTGTGTAATACTTTTTCTAACCAGGTAATAATCTAAAACTGACAATCACATCTCTGATACAGAAGTGATGCTAGGTTCATTAGTTACCATATGTGCAAGGTATTTCTGTCACAGCTCCTCCTTTTCTTAGCCAATTAGCATTAAATTTGTATTGCAAAGAGAAAATGTAGTGCTCAATATCATTGAATGTCTACCTGTCTAAGACAGGTAAAATTTTCCAAACATGTTTGCCCAACCAAAAAGTCAAATCACCTTCAGTGATCATGTTTCGATATGGGTGCTGCTATTTTTGTTTGCCACAATGCCTGTTGGAAGCTTAACTTGGATTTTTCAAGCCACAGCTGCATTATATAAAACAGGCAGCATAATGTAAATTTGCCCAAGCCAATTAAATTCAGGTAAGTGAGGAGATTTCTGCTTTCATGTCTTATTTGATTACACAGACTTATTGTTTATGTTCTAATTTATTACTTATTAAGTTAGTCATTGAATAATAGTTTTTCAGTTATTTCAAATAATATACTGTTGTTTATATCAAAAATGAGAAGAAAAAAAGGTTTAAGCTACCCTCTACAGCAGCACATACCCAGTAACATATATACAGCAGGATCCCTCCTTGGAACTTTACCCAACTCCCCTTAAGTTCACCCCATTTCCTAAATTAAATGAATCAAATGTGAATTGTTAGAACTCTGTGTTTCTTGTAAACAAGGATTAACCCAAAAATAAAATATTAAAATGAAAAGCAGTGGAAATAATGAAATGAAGCTAAATCAACAGATAAAAATAAAATAAAATGAAGAAAATCCCTATATCTCATATTCTTGTATTGTATTCAAGAATGTTAAAATATACTGTTAATAAACCTTTATAAAGTTCAGTGTATAGATAAGTTGAGATATTAGTATTTTTATTGGTGTATGGTCATTTGAGATATTTTATGAATATTAAAAGAATATAATGTATTTTATGAACGTAAATATAAAAGAAAAAAATGGATAAAAAAATAACAAGAAAATCCTCAAAAATTAAACAAAAATTTTAATAAAATCAAGGCTTTTTGAACTGTAATTTAAAGTTAATTTTTTCATAATACTTGTGCCTTGCTATTGTCTACTTGACAAAGAAGTTGCTTACATTCTTTGATTAGGCACTCGGCACTGATTCAATTAAACATCCATCTGACTAGTACTTAACCTGGCCTAGAATACAATTAAATCCAAGCATAGTCTTTTCAATACCCCAGACACCTGTCAAAACTCAAGACACACCTTGCACAATGTACTTTCCAAATTATATATGAAATTCTTTAATAAAAATCAACTTATAATAATAATAATAACAACAATAAAGATTAAACTATATTACCCATATTGAGGCATTTTGTTCAGAAAGGAAGTAGTTACACTTTTGGCAGGTATGTTTTTTCTTTGGACAAGTAAAAATTTACCCTTGCTTATCCTACATGACAGGTGATTTTCAAAGTTAATGATGAGCCCTAGTCTGACAAGTTTACTCAACTGCATTTCAGATTTGCCCAACAATAAAAATGGAAACCATTAGAAGGAAACAGTGCCATTAGCTGTGCTTATAATTGATACCAACTAAATTAAGTTCTAGTCAAAAGTTTTAATTTTGCTGTCTAATTCAGCAAAAGAAATCAGTACCCTGATAAATATATATATCAAACAAATCCATGTCAACATTTTTTGAGATTTCATTACAGTTTAAATTCACATATAATACTGGAGTAACGCTTGTCCATAGCAATTCTGGACAATTAACTACCTTAATTGAAACTAAATTCTAGCTCAATAGAACTGCTTATTTATTATACTTTTAAAGTAATCTGAACTTAATTACAATAAGTGCAAAGTTTTGCATTTGTATGTGCATCATTACCCAACAGCTAGAAGCTCAGGCTTGGAAATACAAGAAGTTAGACAAAAGATCAATGTGCTGGATGCTGACTGGTAGCGAATTATTGTCTCATGGTGAAGATCCCATGCTGCTAAGAAACCTTTGTCTCCACCAATGAAGGCAATATCATCTCTATCTCCTCGCCAATCCAAACATGTAACTTTCTAAATATAAATAAAATGAAATAATGAAAAGTCCAGTTTACTTATTTGTAATGAGTTATTTACTTCTTTGATAGCATTTAACAGGCTACATGGTTAATAGGCCTAACTCACAAATGAAGCTCAACAATCACTTACTTGTTACATTTTCTTTTGTGTTTATGGCACAAAATAAAATAAATGTAAGCACTGAACTCATTTACTAACAGACTAACTACCTAACTAACTAACTCCCTGATTAACTGGCTCACTGTCTGATTAACTCACCAACAACAACTCTTTGGTGTTACATACAATATTAATTTTTCCCCAAGTATCTAGAAAACTTAAAACACCACGTGCATGTCATGTACAGCTAGGTAATTACCTTGATTGATCAATATATTCAATTACCTACGAGCATCAATTACACTGATTAGTTGCTACATGAAATAATCAACTAGTCAAAATTACATTAAATTAATGTCAGGAAAATAATCAACTAATTGAAATTATTGTTTTTGATTATTCCAACTATCCAAGTAATAAAAATATTGCCATTGTGATTTCTCATTATTTTTTATCAATTCAAAGTTGTTCAGCTTAACTGATGTGTCATAACTCACAAAAATAAGCAACTTATAAAAATCAGTATTAAGGATTATAAAAATTCTTGATTATTCCATTCATCCATGTTTCATCAACAATGGCATCTAAACCATTTTTTTTCTAACCCCAATGCTCCTTTCACCTAAGTCGTTTCTATATTACCATACAATACCTTTTATACTACCCAATATTCAAACTAATTTCTCACAGCCAAGCTCAGTTACTAACAGAGAAAGAGAAACATTCTCAGCTTTATCTAGCACCTTGATATGAATTTGAAAATACGATTGTCCAAGGAGCTATCCAAATCAATGATGTAACTAATGTTTTTATCACTAAGTATAATTTTTATTAATTACACATAACTTCTTAATAGGTGTCAGTTTAAATGGTAGGAAAACCATTAGCTTACCAACAACTGCTAACCATTAATTTTTGAAATAAAATCTGTAAGTTCAATCTCATTTGCTATTGTGGTAATCACAGGTAAAACCGGAAAAACAAAATAAGTATTAAATTAGTGGTTTGAAAAGGAGTTGCTTGCACGAGAAGATATCAAAAATGAAGATTAAGAAAAGTAAAATAGAGACAATGGTATCAAAAGAAAATCATTTCCTTAACACAAGTGTTGACATGCTTTCATCCAAAACTTAAAATGTCACACTAAACAAGCTAGTAGGCTTCTTATTGACTGATGATACCTTTACTGGCTAGTGTAGCTGAGGAAATGTTTTCATTCAACCAAAGAAACTATTAAGTCTCACCAAAGTCCCAATGTAGTATCCCACAATAAATAAACATTACAGTAGTAAAATTAATGAATGAAATAACCTGAACATTAAAGTAAGAAAAATTTATAAAACTTCTTCTATATCAACATGTATTGTATGACAGAGTGAAGGCAGTGAACATGAACTTCTTTAACTAGGCCAAGTGAAATTGAACAAGTTAACTACACCTATGAATAGATTAATTGTTATTCATGTAAAATTAAAATGTTGGTTACTTAGTCTAGTTTGGTTATGTTGTTAATTGGAACCTGGGCAAAATTTACAGAGAACAAGATTGTAAATTGCTTACAAAAGTCATGATTATATCATCAGTATAATGTCACTGATTGTCAACACCAAGTGAAACTACACCTCTAATTGGCCAAGGATGTAGTTTGCAGACAAACAGCTGTGAAAAGCAGAAATTTAAAAATGTGAAGTTAAATGTACATCATTAATTTCTTCAAGTGTGATTATTTATTCAGTTAAACATTTAGCACTATAGAAACCTGAGTAAAATCAAAGCTAAGTTTCTGGTACCACCAATTGCACCAAGTAAACATGCTCAGTGTCTGTATTCCAAGCTCACCCCAATGCCATGGTACCCTTTGACACTATAAAGGCTGGTGTTGAGCTAGCATAGATTATTCAATCATTCATTCAGCCATAATCAGTAAAACATATCCAATTGGTCAATAAGAATTAGTGAGAACATCAACTCCTTTTACACCTCAAGATGGCACTGCAGTATTCTTAGCATCTTCATAAGTACTGAGTGTATTTTTTTTACATAGTGTTAACAAATGAGAAAGTAAGAATTAACTGGCAAAGAGATTAAAGTTTTTAAAAGAGTACCGACTTAAATGGACTTATAAAAGTGTATGTATTGAAATCATTTAAAAAATATTCCTAATTCACAAAGATATATTTTTCTTTCCAATTATGGCAACTAAAATCTTACAGTTTTCAACTGTTACATTTTTAACTGAGGAATGAGTTATTTAAATATTTATCACTATATACATGATAAGGAGGTTTTGAGTGAGATGACTAATAAAGTCATTAAGCCTTTAGCTGAATGTTTGGAAGTGGTGAAGAGAGCAAATAAGGTTCTGAGTTCTATTTACAGAAAGTTTGATCTCAGAAGTAAGGAAGTTATCATCACGTTGTAATTGTACAACTTTTGGTAAAGTCTCAGAGTATTGTGTTTAATTTTAGTCCCCTTACTATAAAAGAAAAAAAACTTTGGTTGAAACAGTTTCAGATAAAGCATCAAACAGTTCCTGGTTAGTAACAAGAAGACATAATCAAAGATCTAACTTTTTTTTTTCCTGGGAATGTAGAAGAATTAGAAATGACCTGATTTGGGTATCCAAAATTGTTAAGGAATTGGATAAACTGCCCATGGGAGGTTGGTTATAGACATGGAAGGTTAAAGTTAGAATAAAATCCTAAATAACAGAGGAAATAAGTATAAGCTTTGGATTCCCAGGCCAAGGCTGTTATCAGGTAAAATATTTTCCCTGCTAGTTATTCACCTGTGGTTTACCACAGGATGTGGTGTGTGCCAAGTGTTTATTCAATACTTTAAAGAATAAATAGTTATATTTAGATTACAATGTATTCTTTGTTGGATGACACTAATGGTCCAGATGGCCTTTTGTTAGTTTATTTTTCTTATATTTACTCACTTTTCTCTTTTAATTCAGGATTTATGTTTAATAAAAAATACTTGGTCTTTGACTTGTGAAACAAATTAAGATGGCTACACAAAAGTATGTTTGAAAATGTTAATGTAAATCACCCGTACAGTTAATTGAATCTATTTCTTGGAAATGTTCAGTCTCTTAATTCTAAATTGCTTGATGCATATAAGAAAAGTATATTACAATCATAATTTTTCAATACATATATGAACATAAAAAAATATTTTTAGATTTCTAAACATTTTATTTCAGCATATAAAATATTTCTAAATATATCTGACCTGATGTGTCACTTGTTCATAGAGCAACATGCGGTTTGCTGTATCAAAAATCTTGACTTTCTTGTCATCAGCACAAGAAACTAACCAGCTGACCTTCTTCATATTTCGACAAAATGAAACAGCAGATACTCTATCTGCATGAGCAGAAAACATTTCTATATAAACTGGAGGAGATAAAGTAACATCCATAAGAACAATATTTCCTCGAGACCCATAAGCAAAAATCCCATTTTTGTTACAGTCACTAACTTTACTGGAGTACCAATTAGGTGAAGGGCCTAAGTTTTGTCCTGCCATATCTGTCAGCAGTACAAGTTGTTATTTCTTTCTCTTATTTGCTTTTCTTAGGTTAGAAAATAGATACCTGAAAATAAAATAAAGCTTTAGTTAGTGACATTTTTTTATTTTCAGCAACTTAAGAGATTTAATTGCACACTGTGACCCCTCCATATCTGAACACACATCCTTAATGAATATTCACTCTCAAGAATTTGTAAGAGGACAAAGAACATGAATAAAGTGATTATTATACCAGGGTGAGCTGTTTATGAACAAGTTGTTGTCTGCAGTGTCAGAAGCCAACATCTTACAAGAACTTACGAGAGGAGTCAATGATTCCTTGAAAGATAAAGGATCATGTGAGTTTAATTTTGACTTTCTTATGGATGAAAGTATAAAGACAGCCTTGAAAGATCAAATAGTCCTTTGACAACAATACATCATAATATTAAATATTGTATTAGTGTTGTATATATAAAAATATTCAGTATAAAGGGTCATCATTCACTCTATATGATACCAATTGGATCTCAGATTGCCTTCACACGTGGTGAGTGCAGTAAGTTTAAAAAGTTTAAGAGAAGTCTTGAAAAACATTTAAATGCTCAGGGCTGGCTTTGAGTTTTTTAAGTGGATGGGACAGCCTCAGTGGACCAACAGCTCCCTTATTGTCTTTAAATGCTGTATATTGTACTACATTTAAAGTGCTGTATTCAGTTTTAGGATACTTACTTTATGAATGATGTTGAATTATTGGAAAGAGTTCAAAAATGGGCTATAACAGGCCTCAACAAATATTTTCAGATCTAGGAGTCAGCCCAAAAACTCAGGAGCAAGGTGGCCTAACCTAACTTTGCTACTGTTTGTACAAAGAAATGGGGGCTACTGTATATTTATTTACTTTCACAGCAACGAGTGCATGCTAACGATCATGTGAAAGCAACAACCACTTGAGAGTATTGCCTGAACTAACTGGCTCTGGTCCCATCTGAGTCTAAGCAGGCATACTGATTGGTTGAATTGAGAGAAAAAAAACAACAAAATTGCAACAAATATGAGGTGCTGAATCCACCATTAAAATCCTAGAAACAAAGTTCAATTTAGGACTTAAAGAGCATGAATATAGTTCTGAAATTCCAAGAGTCCAGAACTGTTCTACAATCAAGTTCTATTTAATAGTTGCCATGGTGATCTGACACCCAGAATTTGTTGAAGCCTGTGCTATGAGGATGTTTCCTGGGATAAAAGAGCTGTCATTAGATGACAAATTAAGGTCCTTACAAAATTTTCTCTTAAAAAAAGAAAGGTTACAGGGGATCTGAATGAAGTGTTCAAAATTATAATGGGAATAAATAAGATTAATGAATCATAATTTTTTGTTTAAATTAAAAAATGGTGGGACAGGGGACATAGATTTATGAGTTGGCAAGTTAGAATATGTCTGCAAGTTAGGCAATTATATTTGATGAAATGAATGGAAAATAAAAGACAGCATAAGTTCAATATATAAGATTGTATGCAGGAATTGAAATTTGACTGCTTTTAATAAGAGGGTCATATTAAATACACACATATTATATATATATATATATATTTATGTATCAACCCTATCAATACACACACATATAAATCACAAACTTAGAAATAAACAGAATTACATTCACCAAAAGTAACGAGTCCATACACATAGTTATTGGAAGGAAGCGTCTCTCAATCTATTTTTAATTGCAAAAACTAAAACATTTTAATTATTAATTATAATCTAGTTCAAAGAAGGGCACCGACTTCTGAAACACTTGAAATGGAAAAGGAAGTGAACTATATGGTTTTATGGCTTTTAGTTAATTACTTTCAAAAATTTCTACCACTGAGACATTGGACATGATGTGACAAAAGTGACACATTGAGATACTTTGTTCATATTCTCAAAAATAACTTCTATAAGTTACACCCAAGCACTAATGAATTTACAACTGGTCGCATGACTTTACAGTTTGAATAAAACACATGTAGCAACTGATCAATATAAAAATTCACATTTGTTACATCTTGTTCTGTAGAACTAGAAGCATCACAAAAAATGTCCAATAATGTTAAAAGGAAAAACTTTCTGGTAAAATAATAAATAAACTTAGTATTCCGAAAATTGTTTAATTTCGAAGTCTACGTTCAAGTTTCAGTGAAAAAAAAAAAAAAGTACCTGGAAAATTAGAAACTTTTAAACATATATGCAACAGCAGAAATGACATATCAAAAAGTAAAAGGTTGCAAGGATTACAGGTTCCCACTGAAAATCAGCTGAGTATAGAGAAAACCACTTGTGGCTAAGTAGTAAACAAATTATATACCTAATATGAGGAATATGATACAGACTTAACTCATCTAAGTTTTATTTATTATGCAAAATAAAAACTACAACATCCAGTGAAGAATCTTCTGTATTTTACAAAGTCAAAAATGACTTCACCAGTTACTGATTATGGATAAGTATGTGAAGATATTACTTTGGCCGAAAATATTAATATACTACTCTAATGAGTAGTATTTTGAAATGTGAAAAAACACCTTACTACACCTACCTCATTAAATTTAATTACAATTTATAGTAGTAGTAACGATAGTAGTAGTATTACTACTGAATTTGAGTTGCAAGTTCAATTTCGTAATGAAAATTTAGGCGACCTAACATTATTAATTCAATGCACGATAGAATAAAACCCCTGTTAAATATAACTTATTAATCACATTATTGTCTTTCTGTCATGCGTAATAATTTAGATTTCGCTCTTTTGCTTTCTACATCCGCTAAAGATACATAATATAAAAGGTTCTTTTCCGAGAGTATATGTGGTTACAGAACACGAGGTTAAACTTAGATTCTTAAGCTCTTATTCGTGTTCGCGCTTCAAGTTATCATTTAAAAATGTAATTTTTTTATTGTTCTGACTCAAAACTCAGTATCAATAGAAGTAGGGATCCACATCAAATAAGAACTTTTTCTACAATCCAAAAATAAAACTTGTTTACAAAACAATCAGAAAAGAGTAGATTTTGAATATGTAGCTGGGATATCTGAAAGTTAATTAACGGTGTGTCGATATTATATAATAATAGGTTTCTACTCCTCCTTAATTACATTCAGGTGTGTTTATCCACAACTCAAAACCAATTTTTCTTACAAACACTGAATATGGTACAACGCCGAAACGCTCTTCAAATAGTGCATTTGGGATTTGTAGCTGTGATATTTGGAAAGTTAACAAGCGTCGAGCCACTAAGTTGACAGGTACATTTATCCCGGCCCAAAACGGAGTATGTTACAAATGTAGTATGCAGGCATACCACAGTATATTACCTTTTATAGTAACATGGATATTTCAGTGCTGTATAATATGCTTGTTTTAAAATAGAATATCCTTTGCTGGCCGATTACGACGTCAAATGAAACTAATGGCCAACCAACGCTGTCAGGGAACAGAGGTCACGAAGCGACGCTGTCCACAGGACAAAAGAACAAGTTTAATTTTCTGAATTCAGGCACCCTTTCCTTATCCAATTCTCTCATAGTTTTTCTACAACGAGACCATTCGTGTTTGGTATTGCAGTCTTCAGTTCTCCAGCAAAGGAAAACTAAACAGAAGAAGCAAGGACTATTCGTTGAAGGTTGTGGCATCAAGCTTTCTTTGCATGGTACATTCAAATGTGTGTCAAAAACAAGATGTTTCATGAAACGTCGCTAGGTTAGTCAGAGAATGATGTCAATATGTTAGCTATCGCAGCTAATTAGTACAAGTAAATTGATTTCTATGTCAAGTATATTCAAAGTTCTATTATATTTTCACCACAATAATACACCCTTTTTTGACACCATTGTTGTGGTGTAGTTCTTTGGCGAGTTCTTTTAAGTTATTTGGTGAAATCAATTTAACGTCCAGTCCACGTAACGATAATAGATTACTTTACTTAATCCTTTAACATTTCTATAAACTTGAACACTTGTACACTTTAATATATTTCTGTACATCTATGTTACATAATATGGTTGAGTAGTAAGAACTCTACAGGGCATGCCACCCTCTACTCACAAGGTTTTCGTATCTATCCTCTACCTGGAAAGTATGTCAGATTTAAGAGCTATGAGATAATTGTTTTTACACTGAAAAGCACAATAATCAAGCAGGGGTTTAACCTTGATGTTAGAATTGATGAGTATGGATTAACTGTGATAAATGACATGGAAAGTATTATTGGAAAATACAATGTATCTGTTACTTTCACTAATACTAGTGAGAGAACGTTTCAATTTTGATGTGAAAATTTTTGGTAGGATGTAAAATTTCATGGTAGAGATAAAAGTAACAAAGGCTCAACTATGGCTAGAGAGAACACAAGTTTTTTCTGGTGATTCTAACAACACGGTTTTACTTGTTGCTTCTTGTAGTATAGTGTAGACAATATTTTGACTTGATCAAGTTGAAATATTTAAAAGCAAACTCTTCTCCCGTCCCTAAATAACACACAGTCTTCACTGGATTTAAACCTTTTTAACTATTTCACTTGTGCCCCAGTTTTCATTTTCTCGTGTTATATTTGTATATTCGATTTGCTTATTCTTTTATATGTATATATTTCTGTTGTAATTACAAATATTGTTTGTTTGTAACCGTAGATTACTGATGATAGAATTATGACGATTCCGAAACGTCTAATAAATGCTTCCTGTTATTACATTCGTGTTTTGTTTTATCATTAAGCTAAGTTTTCCGAAAAATGAGTCGATTACTGCTATACTTCTAAGACGATACTGAAATGATTGTCTCAAACCTACAGGACTATTGAAAAATTGGATTACAAAACAAAAAGAGATAAATCTTGACATCCAGTTTTTAACAGAATGCAAAACTCGGTCATTAACTCCGACGTTTCGTGATTTCAGACTCGCTAATAGAAACCTTCAAAACTCAATAGCATACCGCAATTGCCAAAAGCTCTTACTTACTGAAGAACTTAGATAGAAACACCGACACAGATATCATCTCTCATCTAAGCTGAATTCATCTCTAATGTCACTTTCCAACTTTACATTCTGGCTGGACTTCAACCACTTTTTGCATCTTATCAACCGAAGTAATGAGAAGAAAATTGCCAGACACGAACACATACAGAATGTTAAACTAAGGAAACTTTCTAACAACATAACTCACAAAAATATCTCCCCTGACCAAGTCATCTTCAACTACAGCAACATCACTTTAAGTGATAATCAAAAAACCCTACTTGCCAAAGCATAGAACTTCTCCATACCCTCCTCAAAACTCAATTATGCCAATTACCTCTATCCCTGGGAATCCTTGTACCGGAATATAAAATATTTACTTATTTTTTCCAAGAATACTTCTGAACAAACACGAGAACTATTTACTACTAAGTTAAAACTTAGCACTTTCCACCTTCTATAACTATAACACATGCAGGATATCCTCAAATCTTAAGAACTGGCAGCTATCAAAGAACTCTCCCAAAACAAAAATATCATCATCACCCGACCAGACAAAGGAAACGGAGTAGTTATCCTCAGCAAAGTTGACTATGTTAAAAAAATGCTTAATATCCTTGACGACCGCAACAAGTTCAAACTTATAAACAAGGAACCATTAACCCATACTTTACAATTTGAAGGGAAAAGCCAGAGATTTCTTAGAAACCTAAGCAAAAGAAATATTATTTCTGATTGTGTTTACAATAATTTATATCCCACAGGCTCCCAACCTGAAATATTATATGGTCTGCCAAAAGTTCCCAAACCAGACACCCCCTCCGACCTATACTTTCAGCCTTAGGCACTCACAGTTATAATGTAGCTAAATTCATTGTACCCATCTTAAAACCTTTTTCTATGAACGAACTTACAACACCTGACTCCTTCCAATTTTCCCGAGAAATCAGTCAACTCCCCACCTCCCCTTAAAGATCACTTGATGGCTAGCTTCAATATTACTTCTCTTTTTACTAATATTCCCCTGGACGAAACAATTAATAATGCACTTTCTATTCTCTTCACTAAAAACATTCTTGTAAATGGATTTCTAAATCTATGCTTGAACTCTTGACCAAAGACTTTCTTCTCCTCTTTAACAATACTCTATATGAGCAAATAGACGGCGTTGCTATGGGCTCCCCACTGGGTCCTACGCTGACCAAAACTTTTTTCTGTCACCACGAACAGAACTGGATTGACAAATGTCCGTTAAACTTTTAACCTGTTCTCTACAGAAGGTATATTGATGACACTTTCCTCATTTTCCGCAATATTGATCATATCCAACGCTTTCTTGACTATTTCAATTCACAACACCCCTCTATACACTTCACTCATGAAATTGAGACTAATAACTCTATTCCCTTTCTGGATGTTTTTGTTAACCATGATGCTAACGACTTTTCAACTGCCGTCTTTCATAAAAACACATTTACTGGCCTTTTCACTCAGTTTGACAGTTTTAATCTTTCTCTTTAAAAGAAATCTTATTCTCTGTCTACTAAATAGAGCATACAAACTTACCTCATTCTATTTGTCCTTCACAAAGAAATTACTTCCATACCACATATTCTCTTTTGAAATGGCTACCCTATGTACTTTTTGGAGAAAATAATTTCCTCATTCCCAATTAATTTGTTTGTCAAACCACCTAAGATACCCACCAGTGGCGGACTGGCCCACCAGGATACCGGGAAATGGACCATCACTTTGGAAATAATGGAAAAAAAAAGAACATTATGAAGTCACGCATTGCTAATGAAATTGGGAATTAGAAATATTCTGTGCAAATGGATAGTACTCAAGACACAGCAGTGATTGGTCAGGAATCCATAATTTTGCGTTATGTTTTGTTGGATGAAGTAAAAGAACGTTTCTTTGCTCTAAACAAGGTTACAGATGCTACTGGATATGGATTATACCAACAAATGAAGGCTATGCCGGAATATAGTGGATTAAAAGTGGAGAACATCATAGGTGCGTCATTTGATGGAGCTGCTAACATGAGAGGTGAATACAGTGGTGTGGTGAAGAATATAAGAGATGAAGCCCCACAATCCGTATACATTTGGTGCTATGCTCATATTCTTAATTTGGCATCAACAAATCTGGTCCAAAATATTCTGCTGGTCAAAAACTTGATCGAACTACTACAGTGACACTTTTTCGGAATCATGTAAGAGAATTAACGTCTAGACAGAAGTTGCTTCAGAGAAGATGGTTGGATCAGCGGAACTGAAACGTTTGCAGAAGATTGGAGAAACCCGTTGGTGGGCTAAAAACGCGGCCCTTGAACATATCTTCGAAAGTTTAGACTCACCACAGCCTGAGTTGTTTCACCTATTGATTGCTGTCTCTCTTCAGATTGTTGAATCTCCCAAATTTGATGTGAAAGTTACTTTTGAGGCCAATGCACTTCCTGGTAAATGACGTATCTTTGACACTCATTTAACAAGTTTCTTGTTATTGCGGGTGTACAGTACCCTGAGATCGGCCTCGGAATATCTGCAAACTGAAGGCTTAGATTATCTTAGTGCCTGGAATATGGTAGAAAAAGCGAAAGAAGTTTTAAAACATCTGGACTTCGAAAACATCATGAAAACAACAAGATATTTCATTGAGGCAGCGAATCAAATGTTCCATGATGACGAAGAAACTGATTTTGCAATAGAAGGGAAATTCAGGAAGATGAGAATATCAAGAAAGAGACGAATGCCTGGTGAACTCCAAAGGGATGATTCTCTCGATGAAAGAATTGATGATCCAGTGGATCGCTACAGGGTGGAAGTGTTTCGTTGAGCAATCGACCAAATTACAACAAGTATTGTTGAACGTTTTTCTAACAACTGTGAACTTGTAACTGACACAGCGTGTTTTGATCCACGTCGTTTCCAAGAACTCAAAGAAGATGGATTGCTACCAGAAGCGCTGAAAAACATATGCAATCGTCTTGGTTTGGACAAGCAAGAACTGAGCAATGAATTGCAGTCTTTCATCCTAAACTTCGACAGCCTTTTGAAAACTCTGAATGAAGAGTTTGCAGCAACCAGACACCTAGAATCAGAACAGATACTTCAAACTCACTTTTATGTAATTTCTGGTTCACGTTGCACTTCTGGAAAGTCATGTAGGAATTGCTTGCTTTGCTGTTTCTGTATCCTATTTAAGTATTCTTTGCACGCATCTGCATACTCGAATTTGTTCTTAGCTTACAAATATCTTTTGACCCTGTCGTTCACACAAATCAGTTGCGAACTCGCATTCAGTAAGTTGAAAAATTGTAAAAAACTCGATTATGCTATTTGCTATCAAATGAGGTACTTGAAACTTTTATGCTGATGAGCATCGAAAAAGATTTAGTTTCTGAAATTTCTGTGGATGATATTATTCCTTTTTTTTGTGAAAAAATCGACACAGTTTTCTGGATTGCCTGCTGTCTAAGTGATTTGGCTTTGTAAATTACTGAATTTTGACTGTTTTAGTGATATGTGCACACATTAAAAAATGCACACGTTCCAATTTTAATTATACTGTTACGTCTCCAGTTGTTAATTGATTTTCCGTAAATTCGTTCCCAC
>NW_013666203.1:508270-510565 GCF_000517525.1 Limulus polyphemus
GATATCGTCACGTTGTGACCATCTTATATATACCAGTCTACCCTATATCTAGTAATCTCCTGACAATTCACGAAGGTTCGAGAGAAGTGGCGTGACACTAGTCACGTGACCTCGCTGACGCAACAGTACTTTGAAAACAATTTCAAATTATGCTTTGTAAATTATTCGGATTGGTTGTTCTATGATTGAGATTTTCATTTTTATTATAAGATTATCAAAATTTTCTAGTATTTGTAGTATGCAAGCATTAACATAAATGAATACAACAATATTGAACAGATGTAACATTTTATTTGCTTAAAACAATCACTTTTATTTAATTCCTTTAACTATCTTTTGAATTAAGTGGGCCCTTTTGAGTGGGCCCTTTTATAAGTTTTCCCTGTAGATATTTTAGACCCAGTCCGCCACTGATACCCACTTTACCCAAACTTCACCAAACAGTTGAAAAAGTTATGTAGCACTTATTATCCCCAAATTGACCTGAAAGTCATTACGAAGCCCAATTTTAGACTAATTTTTTTTTCCGCTATAAAGATCGTTTCTTGACTGCTCATTGTTAACATCTCATCTACTTATACACGTGCGGAGACCGTAAGGCTTCTTATATTGGTGAAACCAAACGTTACATTAAAGTACGAGCTTGTGAACACATTGGGCATATCTATAAAAACTAAAAGAAAGGCTACAAACCTTCCCAAATCCGCTGTCTAAGTTTTCATTTGCTGTGTTATATTTGTATTGTTAAGACAGCGGAAGTAACGCGACACTGGGAGCATGGGTTCCCGAGTTTCTAGAAGGATCATGACTTATCGAGGAACCCCGCGAATGTCCGAGTGTTTGCCAGGCGCCCTCTTTTTTAGTATATAAGCTCGGCAAACAAAAAGCCAGCGAGAGATAGATATGCAGATAGATTGAAGATATAGATAATTGAGTCAAGCCAACAACAGGCACCGTAAGTAAAGTATGTGAATCACTCTGATATATAGCTGTGTTATAAAAGAAGTTAAGTTTAAAGTGACTGTGGAAATTTCGTGCATTACAAAGTTGTATCGAGGGAAAAATAAACTGATTTAATTAAGAAAGGGCTTGTATCGCTGAAGTTCCTCGGAAAGAATTTATACCGGAAATTAACAAACAAGCAGATACGGTACAAACTGGTGTTAGAAGTGTGATAGAGAAAGATAAAAAAAGAAGATAGAAACGAGAAGTGGCAAATTAAACTACGGCTTAGCAGATTTGATGGCAGCAATACAAGAACAGCAAAAGAAACAAGAAGAATGAGAAAATAAACAAGAAGAGAGATTACATCAGTTGTTGGAGGATAAAGAAAAAAACAAGAAGAACAAGAAGAGAGATTACAGCAGTTGTTGGAGGAAAAAGAAAAGAAACTAGAAGAGAGACAACAGCAGTGGAAAGAAAATCTGCAACAGTGGCAGCTCGAACAGCAAAATAAACAAGAGAGATTACAGCAGTTGTTGGAAGAAAAAGAAAGGAAACGAGAAAAACGAGAAAATAAACAGGAAGAGAGACTACAGCAGTGGCAAGAAAACCAGCACCAGTGGCAACTGGAACAAGAAAAGAAACAGGAAGAAAGTCTCCAACAGTTGAGAGAAAGCTAGCATACACAAATGGAAAATATTAGTAAATTGCAAACTGAATTAAATACATTAAAGAAAGATTTCTGTCTTTTACACAGGGAGGATATATTAACCATAGACCTAATCAGCCCCAGACAACAGGAAGCCCCTTACAGACCCTGCAGCTAAACCCTAATGCAGACATCTTCAGTCCTGCCAGAAGTCACATTCCAGACATGAGTGTTAGCAATAGGGGTGATCTAGTATGAAGAAAGCCACAAGAATTCGATGGGAAGGCACAGTGGGAAGCATATAGAGCACAATTTGAGCTACTGGCAGAAATGAATGGATGGACAGAGGAGCAGAAGGTAAGGATGGAAATATGTCAGACTCTTTACTATAGCAAGGAGTTCCCTCCGTGTTACACATTATTTCCTCTCTGGTCTACTCAAAACCCTACTGAAGTAGGCCACCATATGTTCGTTTTTGCCCACTTTCTGAGACAACACTCCTTCAATTCCGACATTACTAGCATCACAATCTAGTATGTACGGCAGTGAGGGATCTGGAAGCTTTAAAAGTGGAGTGGAGTCCAGTTTTTCTTTCAATGTCTTGAAAGAATGCTGGCAAGAAACTGTCCATTCAAACTTCTGGCCTTTTTTAGTCATATCATGTAGTGGAGCAGCTATAGTTGCATTCCTTGCTCTAACATTGA
>NW_013666204.1:0-5270 GCF_000517525.1 Limulus polyphemus
ACGAACAATACTAAGGAAGGGGCAGTGTTGCGTCAGCGAGTCACATGACTACTGTGACGCCACGTTTCTAGAACTATCCTTTACCTTGGCGAATGCTCTAGTATTTACTAGATATAGGGTAGTCGGGTATATAAAAGAGGGTGACAACGTGACGGAAGAAGGTAATGTGTGTGTAGATAGTGAGTAATTGAACTGCAGTCAGAAGTACTGTTGACGTTCGTTGATATAGCGTTTGTTTTAGCGTGATTGTTGAAAATAAGTGTATCGTAAAGTTGTATTCGGAAAGAATAAACCAGTTTTATTAAGTAAGGATTTGTGTCGCTAAAGTTTCGTCGGAACGAAGTTACGGAAAGTTAATTAACGAAAGGAGACGTAACAAATATATCAACAGCTTTCCATCTTTTTTAGCAGAGCCTCTGTAAACTAAACAAAATGATAGCCATGTAGAACTCTGAAGTAGTTAAGCTCTGTGTCGATGCAGGAAAACTCGATTTCTTTGTTTTGTAATATTGTTATCACGTGACTGGTCATTCTTTCACAGTGCTCGTTGGCTGTGACATACAAACATAATTCACTCTGCCAGCAAAGGACATTATAGTCCTTCACCCTTTCAATGGGCCTGGCATGGTCAGGTGGTTAGGGTTCTCGACTCGTAATCTGAGGGTCGCGAGTTCGAATCCCAGTCCCACCAAACATGCTCGCCCTTTCAGCTATGGGGCGTTATAATGTGTTGGGCAATCCCACAATCCATTGGTAACAGAGTAGTCCAAGAGTTGGCGGTGGGTGGTGATGACTAGCTGTTTTCCCTCTAGTCTTTCACTGCGCAGATAACCCTCGTGTAGCTTTGCGCGAAATTAAAACAAACTAACACAGCCCCCAGTGGCACAGCGGTATGTCTGCGGACTTACAACGCTAGAAACCGGGTTTCGATACTCGTCGTGGGCACAGCACAGATAGCCCATTGTATAGCTTTGTGCTTAACTTCAAAACAAACAGACTTTCAACACAAATGTACCGCAACATTCCTTCGAGTACAGTAGATATTATCTGATATAAAAAACAAAGAAAACTAGAATAAGGAAACTTCAACTATTTTCTGAATCACATGTTTATGACATAACTGCATAGAAACAGACTAAACGAAAAACTTTTAAAATTCCTATATTAATAAAAGAAGGTAGAAAATATTTGACCTATCTACATAGCGTATAAACAAGCCCTAGGAGACAGTCGCTAGAATGAGCGTATAACTTATTCTGTTAATTGAAATATTGTAAATAAATACAAAACTTGTACTAAAATTTTGAAAAATTGTCCGAATATAATATATATTTTCATTTTCATACATATCACACTGACTGCAGTGGAATTGCATGTCGCCTCTTGTATCACTTTTCTTTACTTTTATTATTGGCCGATTTCCGTCGATCAAATTTATGTCTAAATATGTTATTAACTGTTACTTAACCTGTTCCAAATTTTTCTTGTAAAAAAAGATTTTGGAAAATGTGTAGTACTATACTCGAATCCTAAAAGACTGTATATGCCTGGACAATGTTTTGGTTTATATAATCGAAATATCTACCATAGAAAGCACTAGGCAGGTGCAGTTCACTAAAAATTCAATTCTAAATTTTCGGTTTATCCAATAAATAAAAAATAGTTTAAGAGAATGAGGAAGTATTTCTTTGGGTACGAGCGTTTGCTTGATCAGCCTGCACTCTAGTGGTTGTTCTATAGGCTTTTTGGCGAAAATGTTAGTTTTAAAATTTTATGATTAGGCTATATATATATATATTTTTTTTCATCTAAATCTAAGTACTAACATTATAATTTATACATTTGTTAACGTCGGGCAGCAATAGAAATGAATAAGAAAGAAAGTATATTCTTAAAGGTTTTGAATTTGCCAATCGGAGGATGTCGTTCTCAAAATCCTCTACAATTGTTTGACGTTTCTAAAGGTAGGGCATAATATTATACTCTTAATTAACGTTAATTGTTATTGTTATCTCTACAAAGGCTTATGTTAGTTACCACTACTTAGTACTAGTAGTACAGCTACATTTTTCTTCTCCTTTTTAACAAGAGGTTAAACTTTATAAGGTCTTAAGTCTTCATGCGCAGATGTTTGGTAATGATAATGCGTTCAGTCTTTAAAATTTTAATGAGTATTTTTAGTACTAGTACTCATAGAGTTGCTTAAAGTTAAACTCGTTACATATAAACATCTAAAATTAGTAACAGCTGACAGTAACTGCTGACTGTGTTACTGTTAGAGCAGATATTAATAATAATAATGAATTTTATATTAATTCAAAAATACAATAACAGCAAACTTTACAGCAGGGAATTTGTGATTTTAATAATTACAATGTATCAACCACAGTATCAAGGTACCTGATGATAACTAATACAATGGGATCAAAACGTTATTATTAAAATTAAAACTTGCCTACTGTAAAAAGTTGCTGTTATTGTACTTTTGAATTAAGTATTCAGTTTAGAAAATTCCTCACTAAAAAAGTAAAAAATGAATTTTATATTGAATAATTTTGGGGAGTTCTATTATTATTATTTCTTGAGAAATTATGGACTTATTGTTTGGCAGAGAGATTTTAAGTTACTGATAATTTTTAACTATCTGAAGTTCATAAAAATAAAATGAGGCTGTAAGTAAAATTAAACATATTCTCAAAAAATAATCCTAAAAAGCAAAATGAAATATTTTCATACCAAATTAATAATTTCTATGACCTGGGAAAGGCTTAGAAAACAAATTAATTTAAAAACATAGGAAATTTATTTGTATTGCTAGGTTAGTATATGAATTTAGGGCTAATCTAACTTTTTTAAGCTGTTTAAATATCTTGAATAAGCATTAACAACAAGTGTATCAAATTAGTGATTCACTGATGTATTCTAATTATCATGGGTTTTAGTTTTTTTGTGCATTGATTTACGACATAATGTTATTTTTAGTTTCTCCTATAGAACTGGCTGCATTAATATACATTTTCATTTCTAATTCTGCTGTACATTGCTTAATTTATATCAGATATTATTTATAATTATAGGGATAGAAATTATGAAATAAAATTACAGCTATCAGGAAGATTACATTCCTTCATGTAATATTGCATTTCCTCATTTAATTTTTTTTTTATTTAATCCATGCAATATGTTTACTTTCATTGGTCATAACTAAAGGAATATGGATGGACAATACATTCCCGATTGGGAAAGCCAACTAAAAAGATGAAATTCCTCAAGCAAATTTAAACTCCTCAAGAATGCGAGAATATAATATTCAATCCCTGAATTATTTTACTGTCTTTTCTATCTTGAAGATTCTTTTTGTATGTTCTTTTAAAATTGATGAAAAAATGTAGTGTTATTTCAAAACAAAAATAATTTTGCACTTCTCAATACCACTGTATTCAGAGGTGTGGAATTCATATTGTCAGCTACCCAGAACAAGAAGATTTGTCTGATGGACATCAAGTTTTTACTATTATCCTATTCTAGTTGGACAAGCAATTTGATTTTTCTCATTGTGTTTTGTTATTAGAAAAACACTGGGTAGATTTCTAGGGAACCATGCAAGTTCCTGAAAATTCTGAACTGCAGAAGTTTAGTACACGCACATAAGTATTTAAAACTTTGTGCCTAAAACTGAACCTGTGTACATAAATATACATATTCTTCTTATTTACAAATCTTCATTAAAATATGTGGTTACAAAAATTGTTTCCATATACAAGTTTCTTTAAGCATCCTCATAAAATGTGTTTGGAGAAGTGCATTGCATGAAATCAGTTATTGATGTGTTAACTTTGTCAACATTCACTTGATCAAGTTGTGTTATATGTGTACTAATCATATTTTATCATTCATAAAATTGAGTTGATAAAGCATTGCAGCTACACCTGTATAAAAATGTGGGATGTTTTGTTTTGAATTAGTTGTATTTGAGTTTATTACATACTTTAGTTATAATAATTCATATTGCATTGGGTTATGTAAGTTGGTTAAATGGTTGGTTACTATCATAAATATTTAAGATACATTTAAATATTTTATTATTTTAAATGTTTGAAATTAAAGTTGGATAGCTTACACTTTCAAACTGTTCACCAGTGTAGTTTTATAGGTATTTGTTGCAACTTATGTTTGTACCAAATATTGTTGCAATTAAATATTTTAACATTTAATAGAGCTTTAATAGTCTTATCTGTTTCTTGCTGTATAAATTGCATTTTTTTACTTGAAAATATTATTTTGGATTTTTTCACACAAAGAAAAGCTTATAATTCCTAAGAATTCCCCAAAACAAAATAATACATTCAGATTTAATTTTATGAAAATATAACCTCAAGATACAGTGTTTTGAGAGAAATGTCTTGTTATACTTAACTAGTAAAAGCATCAAGTGTAACTATGTATTACAGATATCTCACTTTTTATTTTATGAGTATTATTTGAAATACAAATATTTGCTTTGAATCTTTTGAAACTTGTACTTTAAAAGTACTTAAAAACAACAATCAAAAATATTTTTCCAGCTTTGGACATTATATTGTAATTATTTATAAATGTTTTACTGTCTTATCATATTATGCATTGCTATGTATATATTTTCTTAGTGGCGTATTTTTTGAATGGCACAGAGCCAACTTCAGTTTAAAACAGGCTCTAGTGACTAAGAATGCTGACTTAGCCTTAATCTTGTTTACTTGTACATGTATGTGTAATGAAACCATTACCTTAGACATATAGCTCTACCTGTATACCAGCATATTTAGTTTGATGAACATTTTAAACTTTCAGTCTTCTGATGCAACAGTTTAGGCATTTTTTATATTTATATAACTATAGGCTACAATATCCAATAACAAGATTCTTTACATTGCAACCATTTATTTGTGTTTACAGTCAGGAATCAGTTTGATAGATTTGAAGCATGTCAAGTGCAGTACATTTCTGGGTTCATACATCTTTTTAATTTTTTTAGATAGACAAGACTTAAAAATCATAAAAAAATTGCTGTACTTGTAGCTAGCAGCAAACATAGTTTCAATATGTTTCATAGATTTTTAGATTCTCAGGTTTACCTTTTGAATCATGTAAAATGTATTATAAAAAGCACTACCAAGAATTAAAAATCTCTTAGTTGCTAGTATATATGATTTCTCAAATTTATGTATGACTAAAAGGTTGCAACTACTTTAGCTATATGTCAATATATATATATATATATATATATATAT
>NW_013666204.1:5748-11079 GCF_000517525.1 Limulus polyphemus
AATATATATATATATATATATATATATATATATATACACATGTATACTGTTATGTTTAATTATTTACTTTATTAATATGGTTGCTTTTCAGCATTTGAGATAACTTGACTGTAAAGTCATAGAATTTGTAATGAAACCACAATTTGATAGAGCAAGGTATCTTGAAATTTTCAATTTACTTGCAATCAGATTTACTATTTACAGGTAAATGTATTAGATCTTAAAAAAACTAAAATTATCACTATGATACCCTGGATTTTATTATTTCTTTTCAAAATAGAGAACTATTCTGTCTTCAAGAACCTTAAAAAAGCATACTTTAAATTCAAATTCTGATTAACTTCTTATACTGAAATAATAAATGCTAGTAGTAGATATGTGTGATCATGAAGTATTTTTACTTTTGTCTTTTATTGAAACTTTTTATTATATGCTTAGAATAGTAACTTACAAATATACATACAGTGTAAGCCTTCTTCAATTCTGACTTATGAAATCAGATTTCCACCGCAAATATTGTTTTTGTAATTTTAAACTTTATATTTATTACCTGATCATGTACAATGGGAACTTTTCAAAATATCTTTAAAAAATGTAGAATTTACTTTCCTCTAATGCTGGAATTTTGTTATGACTACTATTAGGAATTTTTGTTGTTATACATTGCAGTATACTTTGAAAAGAGGTATTATGATCACTTTTGATATCATGGATCATGTATGTTATTGTGGTACTATCAGTTTCTAATTGTTAAGCATATATATATGTATACCTCAAAAAGCTCTTCTTTTTTTCATTTTGACTGTACCTTGCCAAGTATCACAACAAAATATCCAGTGCATATTATGGATAAGGTTTGTTTGTTCTTAAAGTTAGGTAGATTCTTTTCTTTCTGTAATGTTACTTTCATTAATACTAATGGTTTTGGTTTGAATGTTTAATATATATAGTTTTATTATTCTTGACTTTATTATTATTATACTTTTATTATAGACTGTTTTGCATTGTTAGCTTAATATGTGGATTTGGGACTAACCTAAATCTCATAAGCTGGCCACACTTTGAGATTCTGTTGGGTTTATGGGCAAAAGTGTTGTTAACAGCAATAGTAGCCAGCTTATAAAACAAAGCATTCTAATCTTTATAAGTAAGAACTTAAGGAAAGTATATTTGATTAGCTATACTAATTTCCAGGTTGATGTTTAGTTTTGACCTAAATAGGCAGCTTGATCTTATCAGAAGTTAATATGAATATCTTCAATGCTGTGGTTATTTAGAGAACTAATTTCATTTCAGTTTACAGTTGGTATTTAGAATCCCGACTTTCAAAATTAGAGTGTAATGTGCAATTATTTGTCGTAGAATGTATACATAGGATCTGTATGTAGACTTGCATATATCTGAAATAAAATGTTCACAGAAATCAAAAGTCATGTAATATAAAAATATTTATTGTTGTGTCCATGTATGACTACAACCTAGTTTATTAGTTTTTAGAGTATGGGAAAACTAAATTGTGTGTAAGTCTGGAGTTGATAAACTTAAAAACATTTAGTTACATAAGTATGAACAAAAATTTCATTATGATGTATAACGTGGAATCTGTATTTAAAATGGCTTTTAACTGTGCTTCATGTTTGAAAAATTGATGGAGGATATAAACAGCCCCTATCAAATAGTCCATGGGTACAGTTAGCATTGTTTTTTATTTTCTAGCTGTAGTTTATAAGAGGTTTGGATATTGTAGATGATAGATATGCAACAAGTAACAAAGTGATGCAGAAAGTAGTTTGGCAACATGTCACAACTAATTCATGGTTGAAGTTTTTAAAGTGTCAGTTAACCTTATTGAGACAGGTCTTCCTATGGTCAGAAGTCAAAGGGCATGTCATCATGTTTATAGACTTACATTCAAAATTTTATTTAACTACCATTTTATGAATGTATGTCAAAAAGTTTGGTATCAAATTGTAGATTTTAATTCAAATTTTAGTATTATATGTTTGTTAATTTCTTAATTTAAAAGTAAATATTTAATAAAAACCCCTAAATATTGATTTTTGTGAGTCACATGGTAGGTTGAATGTGGCTTTGGTTCAGATTAGATGTTTGTGACGTCCAAATACAAAGTATATACTTACGATTTAGAAACTTAAATTACCAATATTGACAAGCTAGAATATAAGATAAGAACCTCCTATTTTTTCTGTTTACTGAAATACTATTGTATTTAGTGAATCAACCAAGGTGACTGCCCAGTTCTTTCATATTTGGATATATGTGCTTACGTATTCCTACTTTGTCCAGTGATGTGTGTATAACCAATCGAAAGATCAGAATGTCCTCCACGTGTTTTTTTCAGCCTCTGTGAAGTGTTTATGTGGGGAACCCTTTCTTTTCATGGTAGAATCAAAGTGGTAAGGTAAGACATTATGGAACTCAAAAAATCATATTTTTTAGACCCAAATACATCTTAATTACTAAGCCTGATAAATTACAGTGGAATTCTGTGGTATTGATATAGTAATTTATCATTTTTTGTTATTTCAAAATGCACATATAAAAACCCTAAAAAATTTTGTTTTACATCCTCCACTAGGGCCCCACAGTGAAGGGTCCCAGACTCTCAACTTTTTTTCAAGAACCCCAGTGAGATTTTCAAGGGTCTCATAGGTAGAATTTAAGAAACTCAAAAAAAAAGGAAAAAAAAGCACTTCAATGTCATTGAAAAACTATTTACAATGTACACAACATGTTTCTTTTCCCTCAGCAAGTGCTAAAGTAGGACAATATGCAAGAGTATAAAATGATCTTTTCCAATAAACATGGAAATATCTTATGTTTTAAGGTATAATTACTTAAAAGTGACTACTTGATTTCTTGTTTTCATTTAAAATTTGTTTTGGTCCAATTAACATGTTGTTATAAACAAATTACTGTAAAAACTTGCTTGTGTACCAACTATTAAACTTTTCAAGCAGAAAATAAAGAAACACCTTAAAATTTTAAAACTAAAACTACTACTTCTCATTTGATGTCCTTTGTCTTTAAAATATGTGCATCACTCAAGGAATATGAAAACACTATCATATAATAAACAAGATTTTATGTTGCTCTTGCAGGATAATATTTAACTTTACACCAATATTATGTCTTTTGGAAAGTGTAAAGGTTTACTGTTCATCAAACAAAGCATCAGATCTTTCATCATATCACTTTTGCCATTTCTTCATTTCATTGAATGCTTTGAAGCATTAAAGCTACTGATGTCACTGGGTCCAACTTGCACAATTCATATTAACTTTGGTACATTATATGACTACAAGCGGGCCCTGAACTTATTAACTATTCTGTTTTGAACAAAAAATCCTCTTTCACAGGCCACTGATATGATAAGAGAAGTGAGAAGCAGCTATGTAATTACTGCAAAATCCGGAAAGATGTTCAGCATTCCAGCTACTACTTCACAAGCTTCTTGCAGAGTCTTGGGAGAATAAGATTTAATGAACACTTTCATTTGAAAGTGATCACCTTTCATTCAGTCAACATCACTTAAAGGTGGCAGCACTTTTATTTCTTCTTCATCACCATCTTGAGGTGTTGTCTTTGATTCAACATGAAATGAATTGCACAAAAATTCAACTTCTTTCTGCTCTTGACTGCAAAGTAGAGCTTGATGCTTTAATAATTTGAGGGTTTAAGGTTAATTCCAAGCTGGGTTAAATACTCTTGAGATTCCCAATGAAAACTTCCCATGTTTTACCTGTAACTTGGACCCCTTTATACTTCCCATCATCTTCTAAAGCATTGAGAGCACTCTGCAGATGAAAACATGCCTTGGTATTAAGCTGATACAGATATGCACTAGCGCTTTCAAAGAATGGAAGAATATGGGACATATCCAGATCATCTCTGATAGAAAATGCTCAATTTTATGAGGAAAGGCAAAGAATCCATGAAAAAAAATGGTAACAAATACAAATTTTGCAGCCTTAACCTTCTTGGACAAGTCTGTTGCCTCAGGATTACTTGCTTTCATGGATTCATGCTCAAGTGCAGCCACTAATGCAGGGTAGCAGGCATGCACCACCTTTACTGCACTGTGGAAACTACCAGTGAAAGTAGGCTGGTTATTTGAGAGAGAGACTTGAGAAGTTCTTCATCCTCTCCCCCATCCCACATTTCTTGGAGATCCCTTAGGGTGTTGTACCTGACAGGTGAGTTGGGAAAAATGTGATATATTTGTTGAAGTTGGATGTAATACTCACTGAATCCTGGTGCCTACCTGTGAGCAACACAGTGATATACACCAGCCTAGGTTGGTATAAACACTTAAGTATAGCCCAAACTCCATTTCCGACAACCAAGAATCACACTAGCACTGTCACTGGAGAGAGATGTGACCTTGGTCAATTCTAGGCCTTTGTATTCCACCAGATGCTTTAAAGCATTCACAGTTGTCTTTACACCTCCATATTCAATATCAACACAATCAATATACACCATTTTTTGTTTGCAGTCTGATAAGAGTTTGGCAAACACAGCAAGCCTACCTCCACATCTGTGCTTCCATCCACCAATAAATGGTGAATCATGGAGCAGTTGATTATCTCCTCTTCAAACACTTTATTAATAGCTTCCACCATTTCATAATATGGCTGTGGACTTGTGTAAAAATCTGCTCTGCTTTCATCCTGGAATGTCTGCATTGCATTTCTGTAAAAACCAAGAAAGTAAAGATATATTTAAACTCCTCCTAATTGTTTTAAGGTTAATCTATTACAGTAAATCTACATGCAAATTTCAAGATGCCCAATAAACCTCACTCCCTCTTCTAAACAAAAAAATTATAAGCCAACCTAAAAGGAAAAAAAAACATTATTGTCAGAGCAGTATTGCTGTATGAGAACTCTGCTTGCAACATTAGGAATAAAGTCATGAAAGTAATTTTCAGATAGTCATGAATCATAGGTGTTTACGTAAATCTATAGGCTACAATAGAAAAAACGTAAACATAATGATAATTCAGAAAAGTTTTAATTTGTATTAATTGAAAGAAAATATTATGAACTAAGATCTTAGTTAATAAGCTAGGAAATTTTATCACCACAAGTGGGATCATTAAAGAATTGATAATACCTACAAAATCTCATTTTGATGAAATTAAAGAGATGGATGGGAACATTATGTTTGGCAAGGAAGATCATGGTGTGAAACTCAGCTTCCCAAAGAGCCTGCTTCTTTTCCATAGCTACTGTTGATCTTTTTACAATAGGTTTCCAATAGTTTCCTGCCTTTTTTTATGGGTTTGTATCTCAACAAGCTGCAAGT
>NW_013666204.1:11847-16140 GCF_000517525.1 Limulus polyphemus
CAAGGAAGAGCTTCAACTTAAGTAAGCCAGTCAAGGACAAACAAGGAAGAACCATCACAAGCGATGTACAACAGAGAGCACGGTGGGTAGAGCATATTGCGGAGATTCTGAACCGACCACCACCACCAGCTCCTCCTGACATACCACCAGCAGAGGAGCCCCTACGTGTCAACACCAACCCACCAACCAAGGCAGAGATCATCAAAGCCATCAAGTCCTTGAAGAACGGCAAGGCAGCAGGTCCTGATGGCATCCCATCGGAAGTTCTCAAGACAGACGCGGCAGCAGCAGCAGAGACACTACATCCTCTCCTGCAGAAGATTTGGGAGCAGGAGCAAGTGCCTGCCGACTGGAAGCTTGGGTACCTAGTGAAGCTGTCCAAGAAAGGAGACCTTTCCCAGTGCGGCAACTGGCGAGGAATCATGCTGCTGTCCATCCCCAGCAAGGTGCTGACTAGAATCATCTTGGAGAGACTGAAAGAGGTGCTAGACAAAGGACTGAGATCAGAGCAGGCAGGATTTAGACAAGATAGATTGTGTACAGACCACATCGCCACTCTGCACATCATCATCGAGCAGTCCATGGAATGGCAGTCTCCTCTGTATACAACCTTCGTTGACTTTGAAAATGCCCTCGACAGCGTCGACAGGGAAACCATCTGGAAGCTGATGCAGCACTACGGAATTCCTCCGAAGCTCATCAGCATCATCCAGCAGCTCTATGAGGACTCGTCCTGCCAGATCATCCACAACGGAAATCTGACAAGCCCCTTCCCTTCCCTTCATGGACTGGATCATGAGGAGCACGACTGAGTTTAGCACCACAGGCGTCCAGTGGACCCTCACCAAACAGCTGGAGGACCTGGATTTTGCGGATGACGTCTGCCTTCTGTCCCACAAGCAACAGCATGCACAGTCCAAGCTCACCTGGCTCGCTGAGGAGGCAGGAAAGACCGGCCTGAAGATCAACACCAGAAAGATGGAGGTGATGCGGCTTAACAACAAACAAGAGCGCCCACTGCAGCTGCGGGGAAAAGACATCAAGGAAACAGAGCGCTTTGTTTACCTTGGAAGCATAGTAAGCAGAGACGGAGGTACAGACGAAGACATTAGGAGCCGGATCAACAAAGCAAGGCTCGCGTTCAACACCCTGCGACCCATCTGGAACTCCAAAGCCTTATCCCTGCGCAGCAAGATCCGCATCTTCAACACAAATGTAAAAGCAGTCATTCTGGATGGGTCCGAGACATGGCGAGTTACGAACACCATCACCAACAAGATACAGACGTTCATCAACAAGTGCCTGTGACACATCCTAAACATCAGGTGGCCAGAGAAGATCTCAAACACAGAGCTGTGGAAAAGGACCAACCAGAACCCAGTCAGCCAAGACATCAGGAAAAGAAAATGGGGCTGGATCGGACACAAACTGCGAACGTTACAAGGCAAGCCTTGGACTGGAACCCACAAGGGAAAAGAAAAGCTTGGAAGCCGAAACAGACATGGAGGAGATCGGTCGGGAGTGAAGCGAAGGCCGCCGGAATGGCGTGAACCCAGCTGGGGAGAGCAGCCCAGAACAGAGTCCGTTGGCGAGGTGTTGTTGCGTCCCTATGCTCCACTGGGAGTCTACAGGATTAAGGAAGGAAGACCTATGGGAACCCCTTGATCGGCTTTTGAAATTTCACCCTTTTGTAATAGAGTATTTTCAGAGTCTTCATGCTGTGCAGTTTTGTTTGCAGCACCTATCCCAAACTTGAACAATGTTTGTTGAGATATGTTTGTATCAGAATTATCAAATTGGGATTAAAAAAGAATAACTTGTAGATGTATTTATTCTGAGGCTATGCAGTGCTTCTAACCATGGAGCTATGGAGCAGATGTACTAAATACAAGTCTCATACATGAGAAATGTGAGTGTGATAAATGGGAATGAAGCTCGATTGTGATTGGTTTAACATTTGCTCATTGCTTTTTACATTTTTCTGTAGGGGTTTTCATTAATCATGTGGTACTTTTGTGTGGCTTTATTTTTATGTAATTTACTGTCATTGATGAACCCTGTTAGAAGTTTATTGTGGACAGCTGTGTGCAAACTGTATGCTGTTTAGTTTGTTATGGTACAAAGTTCAAAGCAAAGTACTTGTACTTGCCTTATGTATGGGGCATCTTGTGGTGCATATTCGGTTCCCCCGGGGGTCAAATCTCATGCATCCCGACAAATTCTCATGCATATGGGACCAGGGAGTTTGGTTTAAACTAGAACCCTGCTATTTCCCACTTCTACAGGTTTCATAGGTCCCCAGCATTTAGCATTTGGGATTCGATTCTATATATCTGGTCTTAAAATAGACTTTTGTGTTCTTTTCATTAATATTCTTGCAGGTGTTTATCTAGTTGCATTGTGTAGCATGGTACAGTAAGTAAGAAGCTAGTGTGTCAATTTCTGTTGCAAACTTTCTAGTTTATATTTTAGCATTTCCAGTAATTGTTTGAAAGTGAATACCATATGGTCAGCTTCTCGATTAGGGCTTTGAAGTTAAAGAGCTAAACTTCTGTATTCAGTGCAATTTTCTTACAGGACCTTGTAATTACCATAAAATCATGAAGATATAAATACTCCAACTATGAAAGAACTTAACGTATCTTTACGAAATTTGGCAAGCTTTTACTAAACATTACAAGTCTGTTACACATAAAAAAGAAATTAGATTTTCAATTAACTCTTTCAGCACGGGCTCGGTCTTTGGGACCAACCTCGTAACCATTTTGTGCTTGTTATAGTTTTCATGGTTTTACTTATAAATTAGTAAGCAAATGTTAACAGACTTTGGCAGTTTATCAGTAAACATTAAAATGGTTTCATACACAAAATATCAAATCTTTTTATTAAGTCTTAAGGTTTGTAAAGCAAAGTTTTTATCATATCATTTTTTTCTTTTTTGCATGTTGCCTTTCCATCATGCAAAGTAATATTCATTTTAAGATTAAAAATACTTTCATGCATCAGAAAATTTTGAAATTTCGCATGCTAAATCTTTATAATGTTCGGATAGTTATCAAATGTTTCTTAAGAAAATGGTTTATATTTTATCTGTTATTTTCAGTAATTAATCTCTGTATGGGTTTGTTAGGTTTGACCGATCTTGCAACCACCATAAAAAATTAGGAAATAAATATAAATTATGCCTCTTTCATTCTAGAATGAACACAAATTATAACACGTAAATGTAAATGTTTGGACTAAATAGCTTAAATCTCATAACATTATACATTTATATATATTTAATATTTTTATTATATTGACCTTTCAGCTGTGCCTGACTAACAATACAGAAGTTACAATGATGCAACTCACGTGCACTCATGTTACTGTATCAAATAACATAAAACTGACCTTTGGTCAGTACAAAGTAACTTCACTTGGCTGTGTTTTAGTAGACTGGTATTTTGTAAAATACAGTCAGATTTCAATTATTCTACATTATAAATGAATACAGATTATTGCTATTTAGAAATAAGTTCTTAAACTTATTTTTATTAAAACATAGAACACTAAATAAAGAAGTAAAGCAAACAATTATTTCTTCTAGTTATGACATTTGTACTCGGTTGCTGCTTGAAGTAGGTTGCTAAGCCTTTTAAAATTTTGCACATGGAGGATATGAAATGAAATAATTTTTTTTAGGTATTGTATATATACAGTTGAATAACCAAAACATCATAAATTACTACATCAATACCATAGAATTCCACTATAATTTATCAATCTTAGTAACTAAGATGTGTTTTAGTCTAAAAAAATGAGATTTTAAGCAGACCAAAGACACACCCTACCTCGTTGAAGTATTGGTTCAAAAGAAAAAAATTGTGCCGAGACTGTTAAAATGGCTGAGAAAGCCACTAGCAGGACATTCTGAATTTTTGATTGGTTATTTATGTCATATATAGAAGTAAATATATATAAGGGAGCATTTTCAAAAATGGAAAGAGGTGGGCAGGGTGCCACCGTGTTTGATTTATTACGTGAGCAATAGCTTAGCAAACTGAAAGGATAAGAGGCTTTTATATTCTAGCTTGTCAATATTGGTAATTTGAGTTTCTAATTCATATGAAACTACAGACTTAATATTTTCACTTCACAAACATCTAATTTGAACAAGTGCTGCATTCAATGTACCACATGACAAAAAAATCAATGTTTATCTGGGGTTTTTTAATATTTGCTTTTAAATTACGAAATTGAGTAATATATAGTACTAAAATTTGAATTATAATCTACAATTTGATACCAAAG
>NW_013666204.1:16521-25500 GCF_000517525.1 Limulus polyphemus
AAATTTTGAATGCGAGTCAACAAACGAGATGACATGGCCTTTCACCCGTGACGCATCTTGAAAGGGTTAAGTAATTTTTTTAAAGATTTGTGTATGAATATATGTAGTTAGAGTGTTGACTGCTCCGAGTGCAAAGTGATTTTCATCTTCAAATTAAAAATACTTTTCGTCGTCTGAAAATTTTTCATATTTTATTTGTATAACCTGCGCATTTATTGTGGGATGTAAAAAAGAATTGTAAAGTTAGAAAATACCCATTATGTTCTAATTGTCCTCGTTGTCAATGTTCTTGTGATTGTTTTAACACCTGAAGTTAAGTTACAATGAAAAGCAGGAGGGAAGCAATCCTCCAAGTAAAAAAAAAAACTCGATTGTTGACTGGATTATTGAATTAACATTCAACAAGAACAATGACACAATCTCCAATAACAACAATGCATGATGCAAATGATTACAAATCAAGTGGATAAGGATACTAGCATTTTTGATGAAACATACACCAACATGCCATCTGGACTGCAAAGAAAAGATGTAAAACTAGCAAGAGAAATTGACCACCATGTGATCCCATATCTATGAGAGACTTTTTAAATTTGAATGACATTTGCATTTGAAATTTGCCATCACCAGAAGCCTTCAATAGCAATTCCTTTGAGTCAGTTGAGAAAGGAAATCGACTTGTTACCTTTTGTGCTTTACTGTCACACACTATTTGTGAAATGATCCCAAGGGTCTAACTGCTTGCATTGTTGCACATTTAAATGCTAAAGAAATGGAATCAATAAAGTTTCACAAGAAATTAGTGTCATCCATCATGAAAGCACAAGCAGCATTACCTGAAAAATGTTTGCAGTGAAAAGCTACGATCACAACTCTTTGTTATGCCATGAATAAGGATGCTGCAAAGCATATGTTAGATATTGGAATCAAAATGATGAGATCTGCTTGACAACATTTTCCGTGTCTTCTCCGTGGAATGGAATTAACTACTCCAGCTCACCATGTTGCACTATTTAATGAAGATTCTACAAAATGGACCATTGAATTAATTTCATTGGTGAAAAATGTTGAGGTTTTATTATGGGACACTAACTAAGTTGTATTTGACAGGGTCAAGCACCATTTTCCCAAGTTCAGTTGAAAAAAATAGCTGAATATACTTAGAGATTACATTACTGATAATGCAGAATGAATTTGTAGCATCAGATACATAGCATTTGTGAAAGTATTAAGATGTTTTACTGTATTTGATATGAAAGATCATAAGGCTGTATATTAGGCATCAGGTATTATTCTATTTGACAATCTTGAATTAATACATAAAATATGTGATACCACTGATGATATTCCAAGTTGCATGAAGGATATTCATAGTTTGGAAAAATTTGTTGAAGTATGAATACGATCAGCATATTGCTTTTTTGCTGTGCTCTAAGTCATGATATGGAATACTCATTGGGTTACTCAAGCCACTCACTAGGATATGGTCCATGCAATAAATGCCAACTTCTATTTCATGTTATGAAATTGTTCCAACAAAAGCTAAATCCTATTCATCACAAATTGCTAAAGGATTGTGAATACAAAATCAGGTTTTATATGGAGCATCAAATTTGAGTTATTAATCAGAGTAATCAAATTCAACATATCTATGAAAACTTGGCTGGTTATGAAACTTTGATCATCATGGATTATAAGATGAAGTATGAACCAGTACACTTTCGTGAAAAAACAGTTGAACATTATGGAAAGAAAGTATTGTTTGTCTTAGCATAGTTCTATGGTATTCATCATAAATATGACAGGTAATCATGATGATAAGTATTCAATTAGTTATTACAATCATATTTCATCTGGCAATTCCAAACTAGATTTGGGGGGCTATTTTGTCAATCTGTGAAGGTGTTGTTAAGCTTCTGAAAAGGTACTTTCCACATGTTACAAAATTGTGTGTCCAATAAGACACTGTGAAATGTTACCAAAATGGGTGTCTTTTATATGTAACTCATAGAGAAAGCTTATTCAATTGAAATGAAATCTTATGTGCACACCAAAGCTCAAGATGGCAGAGTTCTATTGTTGCCCACTTTACAGTAGTTATGAAACATGTTTTGGCTTTTGTGAATATGGGTAACAATGTCATATCTCCCATTGAACTAGTTTGTGCTTTCTTGAGCAATGGTGGTTTGCAAAATTCAACTTCAATTCTGTTTACTTTAAACAGGAAAAACATTGAAGAACTCATAGTGAAAATTGAGAATTCATTTAAGTTCTTCAGGGCTATCAAACAAATTAATGAATTGGTTTTTCTAGATTCCAAAATCCATATTTATGAGTATTTGTCAATGAGTTACAAAATGATTGACAACATGAAAGACCCCCGGAATCCTAACTTTATCATTGATACTGTTACTGATTGTATAACTGATGAACTGGTAAATGATGCAGATATTGAAGATGGTGAAGATGATGATGCAATTGAATCTGATGATGAAGATACCTCAGGAGTGTTTTGCAGAGGATGATGACATAGAAGTGACAGTGCTAAGAGTGAATGTGAATAAGATATTGGTTATTGATTGCATTTACATTCAAAACTTAAGGAACATAAGACACCAGGCTCAAAGGAAGAAGAAAGCACAATCAATTGAATCATTCATTCGAAACATGATTCCTGAAGACATTGAAATGGATAAAGTTGACAAAAAGAATGCTGAAATATTCTGAGATCAGTGTCACAGATGCTTCAAAAAAAACAAAAAAACATTGAGACTTACGTTTGCTACTTTTCATTGGAAAGTATAGGTGTCATTTCATTTACAATGTGTTATGCGCTTGAAATTATTGCCAATGATTGCATTGAATTCATCAATACCAAGACTTATTATTATGATTTAGAGTCTTCAGAAGTTGCAGATACTGAAACAGTTTTGTTATCTCAAGAAAATTCTGAATTGGTTCAGCAAATGGTTCATTCACTTGAAGATGAAGCTGGTCAATTGCAACGTATAACTTGTGATTTTAGGCTTCAGGTTCAAGCAGAACATCAGACTCAAATCAAGCAAAGTATTATCTACGAACACATAGAGAATTTGGCAAGCTGTTGGGCAACATGTTCACAATAAGGTATGATATATGGGCAGAGGTATATTTCTTTTTCAAAAAAGATGTGGTCGAAATGTGCAACAAAGGAAATGAAGATAAACACAACACAAAGGGATCTGGATGAATGTGCGAGAAGTTAATAAAACACTACCCCAGACATTTGAATATACCTTCTAATATGGAAATGAAGCAGTGTGCTACAACCTTGACCACGAAATATAAGAAGCATAGAAGTCTTGCAAATATCTCCAGAAGAGGAATTGCTCAAGAGTACAAGGATTTGAGGCCTTTCATAGCTTTCAATTTAACACATAAGAACAAAGAAGTTATTAAGCGATTTCATGAAGAATATCCTGATGAAACATTGCAAGAAGATTTCCCAACAGAATCTCAAATCTTTTTGTTCATCTCATGGGTTAGACCGGAGTTCAAGGATTTACAAATGTAGTTTTAACCACTAGTTGATATTAATACTACTGAGAGTTTGATGTCTTACAACTCTGCAATAAAAGACATGTTTTCAACAAAAATTATATGGAATCTCTCTCTCAGCTTGATAGGCCGAAATAATGAAGAAAAACAGGTTTACAGTATGGGTGATTTTTTAGCACCAACAGCCTGGTACTACAAATGGTACCCCTGGCTGGCAATGTCAGTGTTAAAAAAAAAAGTCAGCTCTTGTCATTCAAATATTTATCAAGCTTTCTGTTAAACTCCCTTACATTTACTGTATCCAATCAATGTTTCTTCTAAGTTTCTTTTTTTTTACTGGGTGGGCTACAAACTACACTGAGCACTACTTTTGTAATTTATATAAAACTGTCTTTCTCACTTTTAGCATGGTTTCATAGCTAAGAAAGTATTTTGTAAACAAATTATAGATTTAGTGATCATTCTGACCATCTGAATGCAGATGAAGTAACTTTTTTTTTTCACTTTGATAATTAAATACTTTATTAACATTCATTAAGATAAGCTTTGTCTTCTTGTCTTATTATTGAGCAACATATAATTCTTTTAAAGTTACAAAAAGAATGATCTTCAATGATAATTTTTTCAACAATATTAGAAATATGACCTTGATATAAAAATTTTGTTTTAGTGTTGTACAAATTTTTTTATGACAATGGTGTATTAGATCAAGTTCTTAATAAGCAGCAGTGTCCTTGTTTGCAGTTCTATAATAAAGAGACATAACTGACCAGTTGTGTTTTAATAAAATAAGACTAGTGTTCTGTTGCATTCATGAAACTACAGGTTTAAAGGTTGTTTTGGGGGCTGTTTAATCAACCACTCAACATATTATTATTATGTGCTTGTATTATAATCTCTTCAGAGTGTTATTCACCCTTAGGTATCAAAGACGCCTTATTTAGAAACAGCTAAGTGTAACTTAAATACATTATTTTAGTCACTGAAAAGTAATTCAGTGGGGAACAAACTGATTTTGTAGAGTATATTGTTTAGTACTTAGTTGCTAACCATATGCTAGTAACTATAACATGTAGATGTTAAGTGATTTGTTCACATCAGGCTCCATGTTTCTAATAATCATAAATTCAATCTTGTTGAAATGAGAAATTCAAACTAAAGACTGAAATAGGCTGTGTTGAACTTCATGTACATAGGTTGTTTTTTTTACATTTTGTATATATAAAGCAATGAACTTCATCATGTGGTTTTGACCCTTGTGGTAACTTGAGAATTTATGGCAAAGCTGAGAATTCTGGATGTGCCATCAGGAGGTTTGTGAATCTTGTGTGCAAATGTGATAGTTGGTCTATAAAGAATGAGACAGGGCACAGATTTACACAAAGAACAAGTATTTAAGTGATATCTTCACAGTTTAAAAAGCAACAATGCATTATCATACATACAAGGAAGTGATCCTGTGTTTGTATGTGGAACCAAAAAAATGGTGTGTGACTAGCGTGGGCAACAAAGACTATTAAATAAAAAATATGCTTTTACTAGTACATGCTCTTCCCCATTAATTTAAGCTATCATGTAAAAGAAAATCACTTTCCCAATTCATTAATGCCCTCTACTTGCAAACACTTTCACTTGCCACTACCCTTGAGACTCCCACTTAAAATGATGCAGATGAGTATGTGACAACCCTCCACCAACAAGCACACCCTCCCAGAACAGTTGGTTTCTTCTATACTGATTGTTTAATCATCATTTCTTGACTTGGTACTTGTTTGTAAAGACATTTTTTTTTTTGCTCGCGAGCTATTGATATATAGGCATTTTTAATGGAATTATCTACAAAAATACTAACTGTTTGGTAAATATTAAATTTGGGTTTTTGTGTTCCAACTTTTCTGCATCTGCAGATTTACTTAAAGGTTATTTGTTGTACAAAACTTGAAGATAGCTTTGATATACGGAAACTCAGCTAACAGATGTTTCAGTATATCAAAGCTATCTTCAAAACCTGCAGATTTTGTGACCTTTTATTTTCACATTAGTAATTTCATAAGTGAAAGTAACTTTTACTTTGTCTGGTGTGGGACAACAAGATGTTCATACTGGACTAACAACTGAAATGGCATCGGCATCAAAATTGTTTTTGTTGTGAAAGTGATAGCTTTTGTGGAATGGGAAATGGAGTATTTCATGCAGCTTGTTATTTCTTCTGAACCAGATACACTTCATCCTATGTAGCCTGTTCATGACAAAGGGGATTTTGACAGTTTTTCTCACCACTTACCTTTTTCAAATCTTCCACTCATGCTGTTGTGGATCTACCTAAGCCCTTTTCTTAATTTCAGGACTTGGTTTCCCAAGTTACTTATTTTCTCTCTTTCTCCTGTCTTGAGTGATTCTTCTCCTTCACTACTTAATTTCTTCCCTACTTTTGACTTTGTTTTGCCTTCCTCTCCAGATATTCCCGTCCATATTGGATAATTTTATCTCAATCTTGTCCTCCTTGACTTGTTGCCACATATGCCTGGGCTTAACTTCAACCTGTAGTTTCAAACTCTGGAGTTTTTTCTTCAGACTTGAGGGTCAGATCCTCTGTCTTCTTTTTGACTTTTTAAGTTTCATTTTCTTATCTTTGTATTTCATTCACTATTATTTTGCACTGTATTTCCTCCATTCTCCTTTTATGAGGAAATCTACCATTTCCCTGAGGGGTTTTTGGTGGATAGTTGTTCACTTATCTTCTCTATTTTGGCATGTTTATCTTCCTTGGCCTTATCACTTCATATTTGGTTGATTTGTTGCTGAATTTGATGGGATGAGATGACCTTCTTATTCAAGTGCTTTAGCTTCCCTCTTATCTCAGAGTCCTTTGCCTGGCTCCTTTCCTCTGCCAGTGTTTTTGGTGGGGTACTTGATTATTTGGACTCATGTGTTGAGGCCACATGCCTTATCCTCACTTCTTTCCCCATCTCTCTTAAGCTCCTTCTTTATTCATTTCTGTTTCCCATCCTCCTGCTTCTGCTCCTATTTCTCTGTTCCTAACTGTTCTTCCACCATCCGTAGACTTCAGTGCCATCAGTCCTGATGGTGTCTGTCCTTGAGGCTCATGGACAGTAGGGGACTGTTTATCTCAGTTTGTGGATTTTTGGAGTCCATTTGAGGTCAAATTTTGAGTTTTGCAGGTTTTGTCAGAGGGCCTTACCTCTTGTTTTTCTGCTTATCTTGTCTCCAGTTCCTGTTACTTCCCCTCCTCCAAGGGATCCTGTTTCTCGACAGCATCTGTCAGAAGCAGTGTCACACATATTGGCCAATGATGCTATCAAATGGGTTTCTCATCCTTCTCCAATATTTTATTCCCGTCCATTTTTCATTTCCAGGAAAACTGGAGATTGGCATCCAGTAATGGATCTTTCATGTCTTAATTGTTTTCTCAACCTACTTCAATTTGCCCTGAAGACTTTTGTCACCTTCTGGTGGTCTTTTGCTCCAAGACTTTGGATGATCAAGGTAGACATCTCGGATGCTTATTTTCACATTCCAATTTACCCTCATACAGACTTTACTTTTGATTTGTTCTTTAAGGTCAGGCTTATCAGTTCTGCACTCCTCTCTATGGCCTTGCATCATCTCTGTATGTTTTTGTTTTCCTAGTAGTTCATGTTTTTGCTCGTCACATTCATGACTTGGGATTGTGGTTCTACCATTATTTGGATGATTGGCTCTTTTAGTTCCATACCAACTAGACTCCTACAGCTGTACTCTTCTCCTCCTTCAGAAGGTGGCTCATCTTGGTTGATTAGTCAAGCTGGAGGAAGTCTCGTCTCACACCCACTTAATATCTGGTTCATTTGGGTGTGTTCTTCAATTTTCATCTCAACGTGGTCCATCCTTCTCCAATTGATCTGAGAGACATTGAGCAATTCATTTCCACTGCTCTATCTTCTACTTCTCTTCCTGTGTGGGAGGTTCTCTCTCTTTTGGGGACTTGGGCTTCTGTGGAATCCCTTTTCCCCTTGGGTTATGTTTACGTTTCATTTGCAGTGGACTCTTCACAATCAGTGGAACCTCTCTCAGGATCCCTTGTCCTCCCTCATTCAACTTCCTCCTTCCCTGCATGCATGTTTCACCTGGTAGCTAAATGGAACTAATACCATGGACAGGGTTCCTTTTCCTTTCTTGTTTGGATCTCAGTCTTTTGACAGATGCTTCTCTGATGGGATGGAGCACTTGTTTCAACTTTCTGGAGATTTTGGGTCAATGGTTTCTAGACGAATTGACCCTTTATATCAATCTGTTGAACGTTTGTAGTTTGTTGAGCTTTGGATCTTTTTCTTACTGTTGTATGTGGCTGTGTGGTTTCCTATATCATTCGCCAGAGGCACTCAGTCTGTTATTCTCTGTTTCTACACCCTCGACTTTCTCTTCTGGGCTCATTCCCTACAAGTATGACTGGTAGCTTGTCATATTTCAGAATGTATCTCGAGACCTGATACGATTTTGCCTATGGAATGGTCTATCAATCCTCAGGTTTTCAAGTGGATTTGCTTTTACCTGGGCACTTCTTATAAATGCATTTGCCACTTACCAAAACACCAAACGTTCCCTTTTCTGGTCTCCTGTTCCACATCCATCATCTTTAGTGGTGGATGCATTCAGCCAGGGCTGAACTGACCTCTTTCTCTATGCTTATTCTGTTATTTGTCTTCTCTCTTGTGTTCTTTTCATCATACAGGACATT
Organism: Limulus polyphemus; assembly: GCF_000517525.1. NCBI lineage: Eukaryota > Metazoa > Arthropoda > Merostomata > Xiphosura > Limulidae > Limulus > Limulus polyphemus. Next base: position 24,797 of record NW_013666204.1, read on the forward strand.
CCTTGTTGGGTTTTTCTTGTACCTCTGTATTGGCCAGCTCAGTCATGGTTTCCTCTGTTTAACTTTCTTCAATCCTCCTTTCCTTTTCCTCTACCTTTGTACTGTTCTCTTCTTCTTCAAACTCATTTCTCTCTCACCCATCCGGCAATGTTGCCCCTTTGACTTCACATATGGGTTTTGTCTGGTGTCCCTTGCAAGACATTCCATACTCTCTTCATGTGTAACCTCCCTTCTTTCTCATTCTATTCATCCTCTCTCTCTCCTTGTCTGTCAAGGAAAGTGGAATATTTTTCATAGTTGTTCACTGCACCATACATTCTCCTTTCTTGTCCTTCTTTTACCCATCTTTCTAAATTCTTTATGTGGCTCTTTGACCAAGGTTTATCATTATCAATCAATGTTGGTTACTGGATGGCTCTATCTAATAATTTCCAGTTTTCATCACGTTTTCTCGTCCCCAGTCTTCACTGTGTTCTTCTGTTCTTTTCAACATCTATTTGAGACCTGAATGTTCTCCTCTATGCCCTTACCTTTCCTCCTTTTGAACCTTTGGCCTCCTGCTCCTTGTGCTGTCTCTCACTTAAAACCTATTTCCTCCTCATTTTCACCTTTTTGTTGATGTTCTGACATGTATGCTATTTATTCTTCCCACATTCTATTCCAGTGCTTCTACAGAGATGAAAGTCTTCCGGATATATCCGGAA
>NW_013666204.1:26356-31772 GCF_000517525.1 Limulus polyphemus
AGGATTTTGGGTGCCCCCCCCCCTACTTGGCTTCGATTTTTTTCAGGGTTTTTAGGAAAGGGGCACTTTCCTCTCTGCTTCTATGTTCTTCTCTTTCCTGATTCTGCTTTTCTCCCTAAAACATCTGCAACATGTGAAGGGGACAGTGCATTCAATTCTATATATCTCCTATCTATTTCTCACCTTTATTCTCTCACTGTTCCTTATTGCTTACTTTGTCCTGGGTCCCCAGTGGGATAGCGGTAAGTCTTTGGATTTACAATGCTCAAATCAGGGATTCGATTCCCCTTGGCGGTAACAGCAGATAGCCCAATGTGACTTTAATATAAGAAAACACACATACTTTGTTCTGTACAAGCTGTCCATTCTTATTTGGACTGCACTGCTTCTTTTCATGGTTCCCATATTTTCATTCCTTGGAATCCCTTTTCTACCCCTGATATTTCTCCCATTGCCCTTACTGGATGGCTTTGTATGGTCATACGTTTAGAGTATTATTTGTTGGATGGGGACATTCACTGATGATTCCAGGTGTCTTTTCATCTAATATGGCATCTTATTTTCTCCCTGGCTGCTCACTTCCATTGTCGATTAGAGAAGATTGTTTGGGTTGGCATGTGGATGACCCTTCCAGGCCATCTCATACTTACTGGATCCTGCTCAGTGGCAAGTGGTGTCTGCCAGGGGATACATAGCTGCACAGTGTAGAGCCTTCAAGGCCTGATACAGCACTCACTTATGGGATGTGGTGTTCCACATAACTGCTGGAGCTATCACCACAGTTCATAATTTCTTAAACAAGGCCCATTTCAGACCATACCCACTCATGGACTATCATAAATAAAGCAGGCTGGGGATATCTGCCCATCCTCCATGCCTAATTGAATAAACTAGTGCTGGCCTTCTTCTTAATAGAGGGTTTCGTGGTCATCCATTGCACTGTGTTAGGGTGTTGTGCTTCTTTGGGCTTCTCACTGTGCTTTCACCCCCCTTTTTTATTTCTACTAGTGAAGCATGGGAGTCCTTGCCACTCACCAGTTCCTAGCTGCTGAGATTGTGGACCATGGAGGATTCTTCTTGCGTGTTCTGCTGGTGTAGTCCATTGCACCCCTCTGGTTGGCTTTTCCCCATCCTACTGTTGCTTGGAAGTTGGGTTTGTGGGTGGTCTGGTTTTGGATTGGTGCTGCATCAGGCAACATAAACCCTCACTCAATTTGCAGGGTGGATGTTACTCTTTCATTCCCTTCACTAGCATTGAGGTGAAGGTGGTAGGGATCATCCTCCTACCATGAACTGGGCAAAAAATACTTGATAGCACTTGGTTTTGGACTTGAGTTGACCAACCTATATGGTTTGACACTCCTTTAGCCACATAACACAAATTGGCATGTCTATGATACTGATTTGGATTCTGGATTGTGCTTTTTTTCTGCCTGACCTAGCAACACGTCTCTTCTTTATGGGCTAGGAATGTACCCTGGTACAGATAAGGTATGGTATTCCATGGGTGTGCTCCTATATAGTTCCATATTATAGGGTGTTGCACTCCTTGGGTTCCCTTTGGGTGCTTTCTGCAGGGGGCTCATCTAGGTAACTTTTTCAATATTCCCACCACTACTTCAATGTAGGTTTCTAGCTATATGTGAGAATAGGTTACATAGTGTATTGGAAGTTAACATTTTCCAACACTGAAAATATATTTTTTGATAGCTACTTACCTTCACACATACTTCCCATCTTTCCTCCCCTCATTTAATCTTACTTTCTTGTCTAATCTCAAAGTGACAAGGAGGGTGTGTCGCATTCCTGTTGGTGGATGGATGTTGCATACTCACTCATTTGCATATAACAGCACAACAATATTATGGGGAACACAAGATTTTATGTGGGATTCTGAAAGCTAGTGGTGAGCGAAAAAGTTTGCATATAGAGGACAGCACTGAATTGTGAAAGCTATATGTGAGTAGATGTAAGTATCTATCAGAATTACATTTTCACAGTGGGAAAATGTTAACTTTCCCTTGATGATCTTAAATACCTTAATGAGATCCCTTTTAGCTCTTCATTTTTCCAGAGTAAAAAATTTCAAAGATCTAAAACTGCCCTCATGTAACTCCCTTTCAATACCAGGTATCATCCTAGTAAAATAGCATTTATGGATAACAAGGGACCTTTGATCCATCCAGGCTCTCTCATCCACTAAATTAAACTATTCAAAAAACTCCTCAAGTCCAGCTTTTATCATTTAAAAATTTATTAAACCTTTCTTTAAATTCCCATGAATTAACTGCTCCCACCACACCTGAAGGCAACCTATTCCAAAGCAGATATGTTTCAGATATGTTAGCCTGTCCTTGTATGACAATCTTTTCATCCCAGGTGTCTCATAGCCCTTCTCTGAAACCTTTCCAATAATGTAATGCCCTTTCAGAGGTAAGGAGCCCATGGCTGAACACAGTACTCCAAATGTTGCCTAATCAATGACATATACAATAAAATTAAAACTTCTTTAGGCTTGTACTTAATATTTCTGTAGATACGACTTAAAAATCCCTTTTGCCCTGCCACTAGTAATAGCACATTGTTTGGATTATATCAGAGACTGATTACCCAGAACACTAAGGCACCTTTCTGTTAAGATTATTCCCATCAAAATTATACTCTCAATTCAAATTGTAATATCCCACATATCTGCATTTATTTGCCAAACTTACCAAATAGTCCACATCCTTTTGTAAAGCAGCAGCATCGTCTTCACAACTAGCAACACCCAAAACCTTAATATCATCAGGGGATTAATAAGATAAAAGGCATCTGATTTCTTTGTGTTGAAGATGACAGAAGAAGACACAAATCTCAAATTTGGAAAAGAAAAGCTAGGTTCAAGTTATGACAATTTTTCTATCATGGTGATTGGCTTATAGAACAAGTTTCTGTTGGCAGTAGTGGCAATTTACAGGAGCTTAAGAAGGGAAACTGATTTCCTGAAAAATATGCAATCAGTTTAATTTTTGACTTTTCTTAAGGGTGGTTGTGCAAGGATACACTTACTGTCTCAGTTTTATGAGTAGCAATTCCTTTGTAAGGTGTGTGAATGTAGTAGCCTATTGAGACTTTCTTTGTAAAGAATCATCAACTTTCTTAACAAAAAGCTTTACAGATTGCAGTTTTAAAGCTAAAGGTTTCAAAGTACCAAAGAGAAAATGATTAATAATTACTGCTTGAGTTACGTTAAGTGTTGTTTGTATATGTATATATACACACTTAAATATATAATATACTGGTAATTGTATAGTCATTTCTTTGTAAAAAATTAACTTTCAAAATTTAATCTGCTTAAATTGTGATTAATCTAAAACTTGAGAAATTCAGTTTGTTTGTGTCTTCTACCACTGATTAAAATAAATGCAGTTTTTTAAAGTAGTAATTTTTTGTGTGCCTGATATGTTACATTACTTAATACTTGGCCATTGAACATTTTCATGTCTGTTGATAATAGATGCATAACCAAAACTACAAATCTAATATAATGTCTCAGCAGGGAAAATACTAATATTAAATTTAAATATTTTAAACTGTTACTTAATAAATGTGTTAGGTTTTTGTGGTTTCTTGTGATCTCCAGAATAATTCTTGATACTCAAAATATATATAATTCTTTATGAAGAAAATTTTGTAATCAAACTATGCTTCTGATTATTTTACAAGTAGTTCATGAATGTAGGTAATGAATTCCTTATCAATAATGTGTTTCATATATTAACCATAAAGTTGAGCATGAAATTTTGTTTTATTTATGTACGTAATACATACCATCTCTGGATAGCCTGGTTTTAATATCTTTTTTTTAAATCCATTGTTTGAAAATCTTTTTCATTAAAGTAAGAATTTTAATGTTCAGAATAGTGATAATGACGATGGCTCATTCCTGCACTAAAGATTTGTACTTAGCCTCTATTCAGCCATGTTGTTTACTTCACTACTTACTGTTATGTACATTGTAAATTTTTAAATGATGAATTGGATAGTATCTGGCAAAACTAGCTTCTCAGCAATTTATCTCAAACTAGAAATCATAAGATGCACAATGAAAAGCATTATTTAGAGCATTTACCAAATTCATTTAGAGGAAAGGTGCATTTATGCTATTTCAGCTCTTTGATTTAAGATGAGTTATTCTTGGAGTTTTATATGTATGTTTTATGGAGGAGATAGTTATGTATATGTAGAATTCTTTGTTATATGCTTTTCTGTTATTACATGAAACATTAAAGTACCAACACAATGCCTCAAAGACAGAGCTGTATCAGTGAAAGGTTTCTATTCCTTTTAGATAATATTTACTAATATATTTGCAAGTATATCTTAAAATTTAGTATAATAAATAAAGATTGCATGGTATCCAAGAAGTGTTATTATCAGACAATTGTGTACACAGTGTAACCCCTAACTTACACGTAAAAATAGTCTGTCGGCTTATGATAATTTTACGTGGAAAATTTACAACTTCATTGCTTTATTACTTAAATTTATATATGTTTTTTCTGTGAATATAACATTCCATATGACAGAAGTTCAAAGAACATTTTGGTGACTACTATAGTGCCTCATTTTTAGTCCCTGTTCAGCATTATTAAGATGAATTTCTTTGAGGTCACTATTACCTCATTTGTTGAGACAAAAATTCTCAAGTAAAAAGAGTAAACATTTATGTTACTTTTAATACTGTAAAACACATACAACAGAATTTTTCTGTAATAATAACTTCCTCTGAAGGAATTTATAAACTTTCCATTAATTACAAAAAAACAACAACACAATTTGAAGGAGAACGTGATGTATGAAACACTTTATAACAGTGTAACTTGGATTTTTATTTAAAATATAACTAATTTAAACTTTTTAAAAGATTTGTTCAAATTGGCTAAATTTGATAGAAAGGATTTTGACAGCCAGAAACCAAATGGCCTGGTTGTGGTAAATCCAGCTCACAATAATAGTGAATAATGTTTTTTTTTTCTTTCTTTCTTTCTTTCTAGATAGTAAAGACTTAGTTCAACGATTATGTCTTCAAACTAAATTACCAGTGCATAATGGTTGTGTAAGTTGGTCTTTGTAGTCTCTTTTATGTATTTGGTTTGAAAGTAGCAGATTTACTTATAAATTTATGTCAGTTATGTATTAAATGGCCAGTAGTAATGTAAAATTCTCTCTTGAAAAGCTAAACTGTTGTTACATGATTTGACATAAAGCATTAATTGTTGTAAAGTAGCAAGCACATGTATGAATTTTAAAAATTTGTATCTAGATATAACTTTCTAGCACTATCAGAATTTCAAAAAGGAGGAGATAAATTTTTATTACTATCACAGTGATGGCTGTTCATTGTTTACTTTTGTGGGTAGTTTAAATTTGT
>NW_013666204.1:32772-56214 GCF_000517525.1 Limulus polyphemus
ACCAAACTTGTTGACATAAATTCATGAAATAGTAGTTCAATAAAATTATGAATGTGAGTCAACAAACGTGATGACATGGCTTTTCACCCATGACCTGTCTGGAAAGGGTTAAGATCCAAAATTATTAAATTAAGAAATGTTAGATGGAAAGTGTTTTTGTAGAAAATGAACACTTATAAAATATATCTCCCTGAATGTTTTTATGATGATAACTTATCTGTAATAATATCAAATTGGAGATGTGAGGAACATGTATTTAAACTAAGTCAAATCAATAGATCAAGAGATATTCTTGTACATTTAGTGGGCAAAATATAAGAAACCCTTACTTTTTGAATATGCTGGTCCTCACTTTGTGCTTATGCAAAATAGGTATTTACAATTTAGAGAAATAACAGTACCAGGAGTCTATAGATGTAGATGGTTAATTGTGTAAGCATCATAAGCATAAGTGATAGCTATTATTGTTTGCCACTGCCAAAAAGTTTTTGCACATGCACCCAGCTTTTGACAAAACTCCAGTTCCCACGTGTACTAACATGTATTGCAACAGTCTGTGATGCAATCAGCATTAGATTGTAGCCCTCCACTAATAGGATGATGATATATCCTCTTTGCACAGTAAACCCCATGATTACCCTGTTTATTAACAAAGACTTATTCTTTTCTCATCTCATTATGAATTTTTGCACTTCTTCTTTTAAACTTTTACTTATTAATTGTTTTTTAATGTTTCTTTCCTTTATTTTTTTGATTACTTGAATGAAATATAAAATTTTAATCATTTAAGTTAGAAATTATTCAAATTATTATCTTCCTTTAATTTGTTTTCTTCTCTTAATAAAATTATGAGATGTGGGACATGTGTTTCAGAGTTTGCAATATAGTTTTTTTGACAGAACTATTTGCCATTGTACTTTACCCAGTGTTCAGGTTTGATAATTAATCATTTTTGTCATTATGTTGATGGCTAAGGCCTACATACCATGGAGTCTGCCTTTGTCAATCTTATTTCAGAGACTTTTTTGTGGCACTCTTTCTTTGTAAAGGGTTTTGGGGAAGTTCCTTATATATTAGAAACTTGAGTTGAGACAGCTCATTAGCACTTATCTCTGTTCACTTGGGTTTCCAGTGTACAGAGATTTGTTTAGGGTCCTAACAGGTTTTTTGTCCTTAGGAGTCTTGTATGATCACCCCTTCTCTTGGTCCTTATCTTCTTGCTACTTTCCAATATCCTCCTCCCTCTTGTTGGGCTGGTCATCACGGATCATGGAGGTGACTTTTTTTCTGGTGCCACTTCTCAGCTCCAGTTCAGTGGGAGCTTAGCTCTCCCATATTTTGCACCTGTGGACTTCCTTTCCAGATCACGTTTGGATCACATAGGTATTTTCTCACAGACTTTCTTTGTCTTTCCACATTGAACCTCCTCTCTTTACCCCTCTTAAAACCTTTTTGTCTTTTGTGCTCCTTGTATTTTTTATGCCTGGAAGAGGCTGTCTTTTCTCCAGGTTATGAATGCCAAGGAACAGATCCTTTACCCCAGTCTGGGATTTTACTCTTATCATTTTGTTATTTCCAAGAAGATAGAATGTTTGCAACCTATCATTTATTTGTCATTCTTGGACCAGTTTCTTATCATTTCTTGGTTCCCTAAAAAGTTTTTTACACTCTAACATGGGTGTCCTTTCTCAGGCTGTATATGACTAAGTTTGATGTTTTGGATGCATTTTTTCACATTCCAATTATCTGAGCTTACGTAGTTTCCTCTGGTTTGTCCACAATAGGAGGAATTTTCAATTCTAGGCCCTTTTCTTCAGGTTGGCTATGGCTCTGTATGTTGGACTGGTTCCTTTTTTTCCCATCCAAATAATCATTCTCAACTGCACCCTCTTGACCTCTCTGAAGTCCCATGTTCCTTTCATGCAGGCTCATGTGCATCCTTTTCAGTGGAATCTGGCTGATCACTGGGTTATATCCAGAGACCCACTGTCTCCTTTGGTGTTTCTCCTTCCATTTCTTCACCTCTCAATGCCATGTCAGTTCTTCCCCTACCTTACCCAGATATCCACTCATACATATATGCCACTATCCAGGTAGGGCTTGGTTCTGCACACTGGCACCATTTCCAGAACCTGGTCTTCAGTGGAGTGGTCTCTCTATATCATTGTTCTTGAGATGTTGCTTACCATCATCTTCTATCTTGTCTCTCTGGATATTGTGTTATAATCCTTTCAAATACCACCACTGTCATTTCTTACATTAACTTTGGACTTTTTTCTTTGGGCCAACAAACACCACATTTCATTGTTGCCTTGACATATCCTGAGAGCTTTGATCTTGTTGGTGGATGAGCTGTCTTACCTAGATCATGTTTTTCCCATGAAGTTGTATCTACATCTTCTGGTGTATTTTTATCATTTTTAGGAATGATGTGATTTCTACCTTGATTATCTTCTAATCCTCTCATATTTAATTTAAATTTAAGTGGTTTTTATTTAGAAGGGGATTTAAAATGAGAAAGAGGGTGAGGCCCCAAGATATATTTAAAGGTATGGTTTCTGGTGCTAAGGTATTTCATTGGTTTCAGGATAATGATTTGAAAATATGTTAGCGTCTTTAGTAGTTTGGGTGTTAATTTTTTACTTCTTTAGTATTAATTTTTATTCTTAAAGATTATAAAAGAGTGTAACATTTTAGTGGATTTGTTCTCTCTTTGGGAGTACTTTTTTCAGTGCCATTCTGACTCTCCTTTCCATCAAATTTCCACTTTCCTGATGATCAGTCTAGACCACTGCAGCTCTGGCTGTAGATGCTATGAGTCAGGATTTGGTGCAATTCCTCTTTTTATGTTTGTGAGTAACAATTTTTTTCTTCCCTGGCCATTCTCATTTTCTTTTTCTGATTCATCTGGGCCTCTTTTCATCAATAATCCTCCTTGTCTGGTTTCTCTTCCATACTGAAACCTCTGTTTAATTTTCAAGGCTCCCACACATATTCTCCATTTGACCACCTGTTCCCTGTACTATCTTTTTCTAATGTAATTTTGTTTTTCTTTTTATTACTGGGAATTATTGCTCTGCCATTTTTGTTTTTGACTCATCTCTTATACATTTTCCACAGAAACAGGTTATGTTCCCAGACTGCTCTTTCCTTCCCAAGACTTTTTGAGGCAGTAAACGATGTATTTTCTTGCTCTAAGATTTCTTTTTCTTTAATAACTTATCTCCTTTCATTTTGACCAGTTGGTTTGAAAAACTCATTTGGCTAGTGCTTTCTTCTATTGATGATGACATTTTTCATCTTTTTCATGTCACCTCACAAATTCTTTTGCCTCTAGTCTTAAATATCCCCTGGATGAGATCTTATAGGCTGTGATGTGGAAGACCTCACAAAATTTTGTATCACATTACCTATACCACATTGTACTTTCAGCTGTCTCTGGTTTTTCTCTCCTTCCAGTCACTTTTCTTCAATCTCCACAGAGGCTCTAAGGAGGTAAGTCATTTGTTATTTCTTTTTTTCTGTAGCCACACAACCACATTATTATTTCTCTATATTTATATTCTGGAGATGGTGAAACCCACCACATGGCTGACATTGCCTCACAAGGAATACATCTCTCCCAAAATTCCTGTCAAGTATGGGATAACAGATAGTGTTAATACAAACAGAATTGGAATGACAACACCAGGTGTGATCCTGCCCTCAACCTTGGCTAGTGCCTGCTGTACATATTTGTAGTAACACATTAAATAGTCTGTCAGTGTTGGACCTTATGCAGATGTGTTGATTCTTGTTCAATCTGAGTACCTCTCTGGTATTCTCCCTATACATATTTCTCCTTACCATTTTCATTTAGTGGAATAAAGGGAGAACCCTTGCTACTCTAGTCCCATGCTGCTGCAGAGGTCAATATGGAGAGTTCCCCTTCGGATTGGTGTAATTCCAGATATGAGACCGAATAGGTGCACACCTGAATTGGAAGTAGGGCTGGGGTGTTTACCTGGAAATATAGTACAGACCACTCTCTACACCAAGAACCAGACCATTCTCGGTGGTTATTCCAGCTAGATGGGTCTTGCATTTTCCTTGGTATTCACATCTGTGTTGATTCCTCTCTGCATGACTTATTCCAATAAGTTAATCACATAAGTATTTCTCCAATACTGTAAGACTCAATTTATTGCCTTTGTCACACCACACATACATGCTTTACTGACACCCTGAGATATACAGGCAGGTTGAGCAGTCTTTAAATTCCACCCAATTATATGATGATTTAACACAATGAAGGAGGTTCTTTTGGTTGTACCTTTTGCTCTACCACCTCTATTGGGCAAAGATGAGATTGTTGTAGTCTCCCACTGAATAATGCCCCACTAGGTTTCTCCATAGTGGATGACATGCTTCACGAGTTTTTTTCTGACACTTTATTATCAGAAAGTAGCTTATTTTTTAATTTCTTGATCACCCCACTTATCATTGTGAGATTCTAGCTATCAGTTCTGTGGAGTGGTAATTAGCATTTGTAAAATTAACATTTTTCTTATCTAAAAATCTATTCTAGATAGCTAGAACCTCCCACCCTTCCTCTTCACTTTTGGTGTGTTTCTTTTGCCTTGTAAAGAATAAGGATTTGGTATACACAAAGTACTGTTGGAGGAAGGCAATAGTCTAATGCTTATTCTGTCATAGACTAGTGCAATACACATGATTATATGTGGGGCAGGAGCTTCAGTTTAAGGTTTGGCAGTGGTGCAAAGTAATAGCTATCAGTTCTGTGGAGAGGTGAATATCTAACTGAAATACATTTTTCAGGTGAGAAAATGTTAAGTTTATCATGCTATGGATGAGGAGTTATTGTTGAAGCATGATTGGTTAGTGCCTCAATTATGTGTTTGGTGATCTGACTGGCAAATCAATGGCCACTGTGTCTAGAGTCTACTTTGTATGGTTATCAAATCAAAAACTTTGTCTTAAAAGGGAAACTATCAAACATGGATCAAGGAATGTTTGGGTTAACAGTTTTTGACAGTGTGTGTAAAATAACTTTTATTATGGTCTAGCAACATCCATTTCTCCCAGAATAATGCATAGGGAGTTATGTGAAATTAATCTTTGTAAGCCTTTAAGCTACTTAACTCTACCAACAATTGAAATAAATATTTCCAGTGGTGCCTAGATCATTGGAGTTGAAGCATTACACGATTTAAATGTGTAATGTAAATTGTTCTATAATTATGATAGGGTTAGAGTGTAGTGCCAGCCCAAGGAAGTCATGAACCCATCCTGTGTAGTTTTTGCTGTACAAGGGTTTGGAGGCAGTTTACTCTTGTGGACTCATTTATGTGGCATAGGCTAGATCCATTGGTTCCTGTGAATGGTCATGAACAAATGCAACTGCAATGCTTAACTTTTACTCAAACAGAGATAATTACTTCCAGGACTGCAATGCTACCAGTCATAGGAGTAAAATCATTTGTGATTGGTTTACTGAGCATGATAAAGACTTCCAACATCTACCTTGTCCAGCACTGTCCCATAATTCTAATGCCATCAACTGTCCATGGGATGCTTTACAATGGGTTATCAGAAGACATAGTCCATTACTATTAACTCTACCTGTATTGGAGGCGATATTGATAAAGGAATGGCAAAAGATTGAAGCAGTTGCCTTCTAGACACTAGTGGAATCAATTCCACATCGTATTCAGGCTGTAATCCAGTTACATGGTGTCCCAGTACTACTAGGTTGGGCTATCTAATATTATGGCCAGTGAATGTACATGTTTTGTGGTTTTGATTGAAGACATGAAAATATTAGTTTTGCAGTCAAATTCAACTGCAAATGTTTCCAAGGCATAATTAACAGCTAAAGTACAGTTGATGAAAAGTTTTTAATGGACAATCTATTTTTGATCAACTGAAGTTTTTCTTGCAGTTTGTCTATAAATTCTTCAATTCAAACATGCATAATAAGAATGTTTTACACAGGAGAAATACATTTCTGAATATGATTCAATTGTTTTATCAGTTTTTCTTTAATTCTTTTTAATATAATTATATTTAAGTTTTTAATTGTTATTGTATTATTTAGATTGATTCTCTTTAATTTGCATTACTATTTTATTGATTTTATTCTTCATTTCAGTTAAGATGGTGCAGATTGGAAGGTTGAAATCACCATTAAAATATAACCAAAAATTTTATATGACTAACTTTTTTAACATCTTATCATTCAATTTCTGAATTTCTGAATTAAATAAATCATCTTTAAAATGTAACCACAAATTTTGTAGGAATAAATGTTTTAGTATTTTACATTTCAGATTCTGAGTATCTAGTATTAATGTATCAGATATTTGAAATGTGTCTTAAGTTGTTGTTTTTTGGTCAGTACGGTATGGTTCAAGTATTTAAGACATCAATACAGATACTTGACACTTAGTCCATGTTATTCATCTGGAAATTGTGGTCTTGTTTTAGTGAAGATGTTACTACAACTAATACAGTTTTAGTTTTTATACTTATAATTGTCAGTTTTGTTCAACATACAGTTGATATGTTTATCAAAATGAAGTGTGTATTATTATAAATGTTTCATTAGTATAATTTTATATATGTATTTGAAAGTTGATGGCATGAAATTACAAGAAAGAACACAGAGAAGAAGTTAATGTAACTAACAGTGTTTCAAGGTACTTTTGCCATAATCTTGTGGTTTTGAAAGTTTGCCCCTAAAGAAGAAAAGTCCACCGTTCGAAAGAGCTTGGGTTATAGGGTTTTTAGTCATTCAAGACTTCTTGAACCTACGTGTTTTTCTAACATCATGAAAACAGGTTATTAGTGATTTTATTAAAGAAATAGATTAAAAGCCAGTCAAAAATGATGGGAAACCACTGGAAACAAAACTATTCTATATGAAACTGGCAATACACAAAAGAAATAAATAAAAGAAATATAAAATTTCATTTCCCAGGAACATGCTAGGTATTGCTCCTGAATCCACTACATATAACTGAGCAAATATGTTACATATTGGTGCCTTTGGATGAAAGATTAAAAGCACACGATGACCATGTGACTGCGTACATACCTGTTCTTCTTTTGTGGCAAAGTCATCCTCTTCCCTACAGATAATTGGTATATTCAGTCTGTTTTAACAAAATATTTTTTGTAATAATTCCCAAGCATAGATTTGCGTTAATTTTTTACTTATTTTTCACAGACATTGATAGGGTGTGAATGCACTTTCATGTCTTGAATCACAGGAAGCTTCTCGGCTTTCCTAGTCAGATCCTACCTAGCTTGATGTCATAATGATGTGGTGTCACACATAATGCCATGCCCGATCTGGTCCTGGGAACTCCCTCCTTGACAGGCTTTTATATAGCAGAAAAAGTGCCACAATTTAGAGCTATTTACGTCTATGTTAGCAATTGAATTCAACTAAAATGGGAATGGGCAATCAAAACGGAAAGTATTATGGGAGAAAAAGTGGAATTGGACTCACACAATCAGAGAAACCAAGTGTGACAGACTGACCAACACATGGCATTTATGACTATGATTTTTTGTTTTGTGACAGAATATTCATTCATTCATTTTTTAGTAGCTCTCAAAAGTTGATTGCATGAAATTTTTAGGTCTACTTCTTTCATTTAGGTAATTTATTCATGTTGATATATGTAGATAGTGCACACTTTACAGGTACAGAGTATATTAAAAACTTGTGATAAATCTTGGGGCTCCTCTGACATTCAGTACTTTGATTTTTACGGGATTACAGGGAAGGAACCTCTTGTGTAAGTGAAAGCATAGTATACCCTGTTGTTTTTTTCACATTTATTGTGGCTGAATAGAAATATACAGTCATAGAAGTGAAGCAGTGAATGTTGGAGAAACCCCAGGATTTATTCCGAAACTTCTATGAAAGCATGTTATCCTGCTTAAAATATTTACTAGTTAAATAACTTTGTTATATACACAACATACAGTGTAATCTCTAGAAACTTGAAGATGTATGCATAGCCAAGGAAAATATATATTACAAGAATATAGGGAAAGAATGTTTGTATATGCTCTAGATTCTATGGCAGAATGCACACAAGCAATCAGATATCATGCTTTAGGCCCTATGGTAAACAATGCCTCAGAAGGGTTAACTGGATTAGTTTGGTGATCTATAAGAGTTTTGTGTTGCTTGTATATTAATTTTATTCTTTTTTATATTACTTATTTTGAAAAACTAATTCTCAGTGGTACATGTATATTTTGCAAATTTGTTTTCAGGCAAATAGTAGAAATATTTATTAATAATTGTTAATGCATATTGTATTGTGTTATGCAGGTAAACACAATTTGCTGGAATGACACTGGCTACTACTTACTTTCAGGGTCAGATGACCATCATCTAAGCATCACCCATGGATACACTCACAAGGTAAGCTCTTGTCTCATTTTCAAAGTTTTTTTTACACCGATTACGTAAATATTCTTTAAGGTTCTCTTAGAACAGGGAACAAATAAACTTTGAACTTTGTTTTAATTATTTTCATAATCTGTTAAATTGTCAAAGCTGCATATATAAATCACTATTTTTACTACTTTCTATACACTGTAGTGTAATGGGCAAGTTGGGGAGACAACACTTGTTACATGTAGTATTTATTTAAATACTATGAAATGCAGTCGAGTGATGTGTGGGCTCACAGATCACCAACTCAAGATAATTTAAATAAATGTATAAGGATACTGAAAAAAAATATAGAGATGCCTTTTTATGGTCCTAGAGGTTATGCAAATGCAATATATAAACTGTACAGTGAACAAAAGCATTTTTATTCTTCACAGGAACATCACCTTGCATTTCGACTTGTCATAGTCTGAGTATAACTAGCATCATCAATTCATAGACATATCTTGTAACACATCAAATTTTTTGTGTACAACAGACTTCTACATTTGACTAAAAGCTTGTCATGTTTCGTGTAGATACATACAGTAAATTTGGAATTATAGTCTATATTCTTTTTCCGATATGGGGTCTGTCCAATGAATGGACTCCGTGCATTTTTGGGTAACAAAACATATAATCTTTATTCAGTGCTCAATATATTCAATATTCACATTACTAATTGCACTTTACAGATTTACATATGCAAGTTTATGGGTTTAATTAACAACTAATACGAATATCTTAGTGTCAAATGTCAATAATACATAACTACCACCTTATAGTTTGGCTTTATTAACATAGCTATATTAAAATACACTTCCAGTGTAATATTACTTTAAAAATTAGCTTTTAGCTAATATGATTAAAACATTACTTACACAGGAGCTGGAGCTCAAACTTGTTCCATTCTGCAGAGTGCTGTTTTCCTGACAACGATTGACTATGCTTAGTACAGCAAACACTGACATTGACTGACTATTCTAACTACCCTAGCTTTTATTCAATAAGATCCTAATGTTACCAAACTTTTTGGAATATTGGAATACAGCATGTGGATACAACTTTTCCAAAAAACTCATGGTCACGTTCCTTACATAAAGAACTCTTTGTGTACTATGAGTTCATTAGCTGGAGGTCGTAAGAAGGCTGGTCCAAGGTTAGCCCGTGATTCAGATTTCAGCCCATCACATGTTGATTTATGTCATTATCATGATTTCTATCACCTTTTCTCTTTTAAGTTTTCATCAGCCTCTCTAGCAGTCTTGTTACTTATGTAAGGTTAACAAACAGTTATGATGAGTTTTCTCTCTTGTTTACTGATGATTATGTTAAGAAATGGTAGGCTGGTTTGTTCCTCTACTTACATGGTGAAGTTGATTCTTTTGTCTATAGAACAAAGATGTTCTAGAAAGACTGGTACGTTTTCGTGAACGTGGGGCCATCTAATGAAGGTGTTGTCAACATGATGTCAGGAGAAACTTGGTTTTATATGTGTGGATGAGAGGGCTCTTTCTTCAAAGTCTTCCATGAAAATGTCTGCTAGGATTGAAGAGAGTGGTGATCCCATAGCTAGACCATTTGTTTGTAGAATTCCTCATTGTATTGGAAGTAAGTTGATTGTAGGCAAATAGTTGTTAGTTCCATGATGGTGTCTATCTTCATGTCAGTTCTGTGTGGTAGAGATTTATCATTCAGCAGTCATTTTATGGTGATATGAAGGGTTTCTGAGATTGGAACATTGGTAAATAGGTCTGTGACGTCAAAACTGACCAGAATATCCTGAGATCTGATATGTAGCTTTCTGAGTTGTTCTATGAAATCTGTCGAGTTGTGAATGTGATGTTTGCATTCCCTCATAGTGGAGATAGGATAGGTAGCAAGAGAGTAGGTAGTTGATGGCAAGGTAAGTTTCCAAAACATACTTACATCCGCTGCCATTTATAGCTATTACTTGACTTTGCCCATCTAAGCATTAGTCTGATTTTTTTTTCTCACTTTCTCCAGTCTTTTATAATTCACTCAGTTGCCCTTGGCAATAATTATCTTGTGATATTCTCCACCTACATCAATGCACCCTTTATCCTGGAACTGTATATAAGCACCTCATTCAGACAATTTTATCACTTTTCCTCCACAAAGCATCACCAGCAGGTTTCCTAGTATTATGAATGTTATTGTGTTATCTAGTTGATTTTGTAACAATAATATTAATTTGAAAAGCAAATTTTTCTTCCTTTTTTCTGATTGGCAATTGGGTCTCTCCTCTCCTCTGATATCTAGTGTCGCATAACAATTGGGAGGGGGGGGTCCACTCTTGGTTGAGACTGTCAATGATCTTATTCGTAGTGAGATGGAGACATATTTGGATCTGTGGTGGTCCTTTGGGGGGCTCTAAGGCTGCATTTGAGGGCAAGCTACGACACTCTTAAGACACTTTAGATTTGCTTTTTCCTGTGCCTTCTTTTAGTCTGATGGATTTTTAGACCCCCTGAGGGTCAGTGATAAGGTTACGGACTCGGGTGCGCAGGGGTCTGGGTTTCAATTCCCTATGGTGGATGCGGCATTTGGCCCACAGTTGCTTTGCTATAACAAAACAACTTACTTTACCATGTTCTTTAAATGACTAGGAAAAACAAAAATAAGGCCACTTTGGAATAAGCTGCCTTTGATTTGTTTTTCTTCTGTTGATTCTTCGAGTGTGTGATGTTTTGGGCTTTTTCCCTGTTGCTTTTGAGCCTGCATCTTAATTGATGGCTGAAAGGTCTGGGAGCAAATTTTTTTTTCTTTCCATTCATGGAAATTGTGGTTCATGCTGGAAGATTTACATCTTAGTTACATGAAGGAACAGTTAAGTCTTATTTGACACATTGTCGGAACTTCTTGATTTTGCCTACCACCACCAGGTGGAGGCATTCTTTTGATTCTCAAATAATATCTGCTCCTCGAATTTTGAAACTCTAAGGTGGAGTTTGTAGTTCACCTGTATAGATCTGTGTCCCCTGATGGAACAGAGTAAGTCTACAGACTTACAATTCAACTTCAACATTTTGTTTCCTTTCACTTCATTTTGTTAAAAGACTCTCAGGATCACCAGTTTCATTGAGGATGAGCTGGATCCATTGTTAGCATTCACGTTGGTTCAATTTTCGGCTTCTACTTTTCTCCTGGTTGTTATTGGAGTCTCTAGTTTCATCGACTCCTACAGGGGGTCATGGTTCAACCCCTATACGTGAGTACCTATATCCGACATCAGCTCCTCAGTACATTGATACTCAGAATAGAGTCATATTGCCAGCAGCATCAGTGATTGTTGTATAACTTCAGGACCTATGGGGGCTTGGTTTCAAGAATGTCTGGATGTGTGGTAATCTTAACCATCGGTCCAGAAGCTTTGCAGTTCTTTGGGTCACAATCGGTTTTCCAGTTCACATCTTCTTCACTATTACCCACACAACCTGTAGGGTTTCTGTATCCCATAGTTTATCGGGATTTGGAACTTTGCTCTAGAGTTATCTGAGTGGTTGGTCTGGGGGATAGTGAGATAGTCGGGCTAGTTCTTCAGTTTTTATTCTTGCTAGTTGTTGGGCCTCTGAAGACAGGATATTGGTGTCCAGTCATACTTCTTCCTTGTCTATATCAATGCCTAGATTCTCCAAGGTTCACAAGTTAATCATTCCTCAATCTGTGTTGACTTTTTTACTGGGATTGCAGATGTCTATCTTGGTTGTATTCGGTTCCTATCTGCACTTTGCCTTAGCAGTAGAGTCCAACCACTATTGGCATTTATGGTGCACAAGGGTCAGGTATGGCAGTTTCAGGATTTTTCCTTTGGTCTCGTATGGGCTTAATGTGGGTTCTGCTGTCTTGTATGAGTTTTCTCTTCCAATTCATTCCATCGTACTGTGCACACACTATTCCATGGATGACTGGTTACTGCTGGCAACATCTTGTCAATTGTTAGATCATCACATCCTGATTCTACTTTCAGATACAACCTAGGTAGGCTTCTCTGTCGTGACTGCATTATCTTTTCTTGCTCCAACTCAATATGTCATCAGTCTGGGTATTTTTCATCTCATCTCTCAGTCGGGCTCAACTGTCTCTACCAATCCTGCTCAGTGCTATAGAATAGGATGCTATATTTACTCACCTCTCCTTCTTTTACTGCACAGATGTTTTTTTTTCTTCTGGGAATGTAGGCATCACTTGAGTCATTCATGCCTTTGGGACGAGAACACAAGTGATCCTTTTCTTGGTCCTTAAGTGACCAGTGATTGTACACATCTATTTCCTGGTTTCCCCAATTTCCTTAGTCAGGATTATTCTACTATCTGGAGGGGTTAAATTGGGATGCTACTACAATTTGGGTTCCTCTACTGCCACCTCGTTCGGAGTTCCATTCTCTTCTCAAATGCCTTGCTTCAGGGATGGGGTACATATACCAACAGTCACAAATTCCAGAGTCTCTGCACAGACGATGAGGATTCTTTATACAGTGTTTTGGTCCTTTTTGATCTTCAACAGCCAAGGTCTCATGGTCTGGGCTTTTTAAGGGGTAAATCAACAGGCTTCACTCTGGCTATACCGAGGTGGTATCTAATGTTTCTCATCAAGGAGGCATGTGGTCTAGGTCTCCTTATTTTCAAATTTTGGACCTCCATTCTCAGGACTAGTTTTATCATATCACCCTTCTAGCTTACCATGTTCCACGGGTTATGCCTGTGGAAGCAGGTCCATTGTCTCAATCCAAAGTGACTTTCTCGACAGAATAGATGTTGCATTCCAATGTTTAGTGGATTGCTTCACATTTTGGAACTCTAATTGGTAAGTTGGCCTCTCATTGGATCACCCAACTACTGGCAATTTGGTCTCCAGTACCTCATCTTTGGGTCTTGGCAGTAGATGCTATCTATCTGGACAGGATGGGATTACCACTCTCAACCTTCTCTCCACTTCATATGTTACCCAGGATACAAAATATGATTTGTTCCAACCCATTTGTTAGATCCTGTTGATCATGCCAGATTGGAGGCTACACCTGGGTTTCTGCTTCTGTGGTGTCTTCCAGTGTGCCAAACTCTTCCATTTCTTTTCAGGTTCTCTGTGTGGAGGCAGCCATCATCGAATATGGTGCACCCAGCTATCCAGAAGCTCAAGCTTCTGGCATAGAGGTTATTCTGTCTTTCACACATCATTGGGGTTTAATTTCTAAGGTTGACATGTATCTGGCTCAGGTTCTGCTGAGTCTGAAAGTCACTTTTTTAAAAGATACTGACATGCGTATCGGAAATGTTATATTGAGAGAAGGTTGAACCATTTTCAATCAGTAGTGTCAGCCATAGCTCGTTTTTTTACTTGGCTCTTTGACAGAGATTTTTGCATCTTCCACAAACACCATTGTTTAATGGTGGCCTTATCGACTACCATTTGATTATCCACAGACCACTTACTCATTCTCTCCATGACCAGTTCTTTGTACCCAACACTGTCAAACAGGAAAAGGGACAAGTCCTTTTCTCTGATTCATCTGCTCACTCTTTCTCTCTATGTCCAATCAGATTTTGATCTTGGTCATGTTCAGTGAGGGTCTGGCAGGTTTTGTTGCCTGCACTTATACTTTTAGAGATACTAGACAACACCTTATTCTGGGCTCTCTTTGAAGGCAAGATATCTTCTGTGAGTCACATCTAATCAGATTTCTCTTTTTTTATGTTCTTAGCAGCCCAGTTGAATTGCTTTTCAAAATTTAGGGAACTTTGTTCACCTGTTGCACTATTCTCAGGGCACTGTTCCTCAGGACTCCCCAATACCCATTACCCCCAGATTCTACTAGTGGAGCTAATGAGTCCTTACCACACCCAGTTTCCAGCCACTGGGGTGGTGGATAGAGGCCTTTCCTCCAGAGTGGTAGAGTGAATTTCTCCACTCTTGGAGAAGAGGGTGAAGTTGGGGCCCCTTTTATCTGTGTCCTTGTATGTTTTTTCCCATATGTCGGTAGGAGTGATGCCAGCATGTACGAGAGCCTACTCATAATACTGGTTCAGATTTGATGCTCAACTATTCAGTTGGGGGTGTGCGTAGCTCTTCTTTTTGATCAGTATTGGTTCAGTACTTGTTCACAGAAGAGGGTCCATGGTCTTCTTGTAATTCCAAATGCAGAGTTATCCCATCATGGGTTCTTGGTTGTTCCACATCCTCTCGATAATTCTGGGGGCAAGTGGAGTTTCTCGTTGTGATTCTGGTGGTTTGGAATGCATCACTCTTTGGCTACAGATTGGGATCCAATCAAAAGTATATCTATATATATAATGTTGCAGTCCAATTGCCCAAGCTACCAATGTGGGATATAGGGAACATGACCCCTTAATTCCAACCCTGAGTAGTCAAACCTCGGCTATCTGGTTGGGGCTGGCCTATAGTGATGATCACTCATGTACAATTCCATCCTTGATACAAGAACTAAGTTCAGGGTGAAGAGCATACCTGTTCTGGATGAGTGCGGTTCACCCAGTCTGGTTTGGTGTTCTATTGACGAGTATCTTGTTTTTTTTTTGTAGGGTCATTGGTGATCATTTTTAGTGGTGTTTGTCTAGTAACTGCTTGATCTTCATGTCATAATCTTTGATGTCTAGGATGACTATACTGTTTCCTTTGTCTGCTGGTAGAATCTGGATATTGTTGTTCCATTATAGATGGTTCAGTGCACTGCATTTCTGTTTAGTGATGTTAGGCTTAGTTTTCTTGGCATTCCTGAGGATGGTGTAAGTTTGATGTTGGAATTGTGCTGCCAGAGGTTTCATAAAGTTTTATGCAGCAGATTCTAAGGTTGCAGCTCTGTGTTAGGTTGTATGGGAAAGTTTAGACCTAGGTTAAGAATCTTGTTTTCTATATCACTTAGTAATCTTGAACTGTAATTGTGAACTATGTTTGTATTCATAGGATTATCTTTCTTGCTTAGTCTCTTGAATTTTTGGACTTGTTTCTTCTCGATGCTTTCTAGGTTTGATGTAGGTGTAAATTGTTGAAGCTCAGCACGTTATGTTCCATTTGTCTTGGTTAGATTGTGCTTCTAATGTCTATGTTCTTTTATGTTTAATATTAGGAGGTGCCTGCTGGTATTGTTGAGAACTTTATGAGTCTTTTGTAGGCAAAAAAGTCAATTTTTAATGAAGTGTTTTTACTAAACATTTGTCTGTAAATATATGAAGTCAAAGTGTTGGCTACTCCAAGTGCAAAGTGAGTTTCATGTTCACTCTCCCAACACGGGAACGGTCAATTTGACTGAGTCATGTGACCTTCTGTACTCATTTAAATTTGATATCAATTTAATACTTATAACTCTCAATACAGTGTGTATATCTTAACGACATTTGGCAGTCTTTCAGTTAATATTACAAGTCTTTCACATACAAATAGTCATATTTCTTAGTGAAGTATTTTTAATAAAATAAAATAAAGTTTTGTTCATGAATATATTGAGTACTTGTTTTGAATAGTTCATGTGCAAAGTAATTTTCATGTTAAAATTAAAAATACTTTTCATCATCTCAAAAATCTCAAATTTACTTTGTGTAATCCCTAAATCCTCCTAAATTATTTTCAAACGTTTTTTTTTCACTAAATCCTTATAGTTTATATGTTATTTTCTCTACCCTATCTCAAAATGGTATTGATCAATTCGACCAACCTCTTAACCACCCAAAAAAAATCAAAATAAACCTAAATTAACCTTCTTTTCTTTCTAGTATGACTAGTAACATGAAACTACATTCATTTATCCTAAGTAGCTGTATGTTTGTAACATTATACATCTATTTATAATTAAATGTTATTGTTTTATTGCCCTTTTTATTGGTGTGTCTAACTGCTATCCGCACCATTATAAGTTGTAAATCACTCGGAAAACGTGCAGCTCATTTTACGCTATTGAATTACATTACCCACGAGCTGCTCGCGTACATGATATATGAACCATTTTAATTATATTATTATTATTATTACTTATCTTACTTATTCTAGTCTTAAATAACTTAAAAAGATCCATACTTTTAATTTTAATTACTTTTATAATAATAAATAAAGAATAAATATGAAAAACAAGAAATAAAATACTTACCCAATCTTCTTTTTCTTGCCCTCCATTGTTGAGGAGAGTTAAGCCTGATTTTTTTTAGTGATTATAGTAAAGCACTTAACAATTTTTATTTAATTAAATAATACACCAAAGAATATAGACTAATAATATGCTAAAAAGTAGACACATTCACTTCTAAAAATTTTCCTGGCTTTCTAACTATGCAACAAGAGCTGTTACAAATTCATCAAAGCTAGTCGTTAACTTTCCTATGGGAACGATGTTGCTACTCAGAGTGAAATTGACGGTTATCTGTTCAGAATACAATGTTATACAATACACCATTTGACAGATGAAAACCTTGACTTTCTGTTGGTTATAGGTAATATATAATGAAACTTAAGAGAGAACTATCAAAGAATTGTGAGAGAGAGGATGTGACAGGTGGGTGTGGCAGAGTGGTCTGATTTTCTCTTTAATAGCTCTATGACCAAACAAAATTGAAGGCTATAAAAATTAGGGTCTGTTTGAGCAATAGCGATTTTATGGAGAGTATTTTGTGTTTAATTTTGTACATTTTCGAGGGGTGATGGATAAAATAGGGATGATGATGACATGCTAAGACAAAATGTGTCGTGTGTTACACTGGCGGAAATTCAGGATTTTTTTATATATTTCCTTTTAGAATTAAGAACTTAAAACTTGTATACTATTAAAATATGGATTATTAGCTAAGATTTTATGCTATTCTTATTGGTATAACGTAAACAAAAAGTAGTTTAATAAAATTTTGAATTGTGTCATGCTCAGTAATGGGTACCCGGGGTGATAGGGTAAAGATTAAAAATACCTTTCTTCATCTGAAAATTGTCAAATTTCATTTTTGCATAATCTCTTAACCTCCTAAATAAAGTTCAAATGTTTTTTTCAGTAAAACTTTATATTTTATCTCTTATTTTCTCTATCCTAACTTTATATGGGGTTGGTCAGTTTAACTGAATTCATAACCACCATAAAGAAATACAAAATAAATTTAAATAATCTTTTTTTCTTTCTAGAATGACTTCAAATTTAACAGGAAACTGAACTCATAACTACCATAAAAGAAATACAAAATAAATCTAAATTACCTTTTTTTTCTCTCTACAATGACTTCAAATTTAACAGGAGACTACAGTTGCTTATCCTAAATAGCTTAAAGCTTGTAACAGTGTATATATATATATATATATATATTTACTTTTACTTAAATTTTATTGTTTTATTGCCTTTTGAACCATGTTTAACTAATAATCCTGCCACATAAGTTGTAAATCACACAGCAAATGTGTAGCTCATGTTACCCTACCAAATTACCTGACATGCAAGTAACTTGTGAGCTTGTGAAAAATGTTTATTATTATTCTTTATCTTACCTAACTTTCTAATTTTTACATTTTAGTTACTTTTACAATAATAAATAAGGAATAGACATGAAAACCAAGAAATAAAATGCTTACCTGGGTGTTTTTTTTTTCCTGTTGATTGTTGATGAAACATAACTGTAATTTTTATACTAATAATAATACACTAAATACTTTTATTTATTTAAATAATCCATCTAAGAACACTAATAACATGTAAAAAGCAAACAATCTCCTATAACTATTATAATTTTTCTGGCTTTCTAACTATATGATAAGAGTTGTTAAAGTTTAGCTAAGCTCATTAATGTGTTTGCTGTGAGAATAAAGTTTCGAACTGGAGGTGAAATAGACAGTTCTCTGTACAGAAAGCAACATATAATTTGTCATCTGATAGATTAAAACTTTGGCTTTCTATTGGTTATAAATAATTTAGTTTTGAACATCAGAGAGAGCTATTGGTAATTTGTGAAAGAGAGGATGTGATAGGCAGGTGTGGCAAGTGGGTCTGATTTTCTAGTTTTTGGCTCCTTAACCAAATAAGATTGAAGGCTGTAAAAATTATGCTTTGCCTGAGTAGTAACTATATTATAATGAGTAACTTATATTAAATTTCATATTTCTTGGAGGGTGATAAATACATTAGAGAAGAGGGGATACCTATAGTGCAAATGCCACAATTCTCCTACTAGGAGTGGTTGAAGATTTTTTAAAATATTTTGTTCTAAAATCAAGAACTTAAAACTTAAATAGTGTTAAATTTATCAACTACATTCTGATGCCAATTTTATTCATATACCATCATAACAAAGTAATGTAATTAAATTTTAAATGTAACTCGAAAAAAGTTGTGACATGCGCACTTTGACCTGGCTATGTCAAGAGGTTTAATTATGTAATTTCATCTGAGTTTTCAGAGTGTTAACTTGAAAACATTAGGGCAAAGCTTTGGAATTTTCTAAAACAATATTATGATATTTTGAATAGTAACCAAATTAAAACATTACAGCAAATGTTTAGTATGTGAGAATAAGACAGCTCAAATTTAAGTGTAACAATACAAGAAAGAGTAGTGAAAATAATGTTGTAAGGAATTATCATAAGGTATCATTTGGTAAGAAATAAAAGTAAAAACTTTTAAAACTCATTATAAAGCCATACAGTTGTGAGAAAATATTTATATGTATTTGTACACTACTTAATTCCACATTTAGTAAGAAAAATATTCCATGTCTATCACCCTGAGGTTATTGAAAAAAGGTAGAATAAACATATAAGAATTGTCACATTTGGTCCAACAAATTGAAATATCTTGTTGTACACTTACATGTTCTGTAATTTGGCGTGCTGGTGAGGAACATCTTTTGTATCGTGCATTAGCATTAAGAAGCTAGTGAATGTACATGTAAATATACTTGTAATAATTGTTATCATTCTGTTGTACATATTATTTGTTAACATTCTATATGAGATGTACATCTGTATAAGATAATAACCTATTCAGTTAAGAAAATTTTTTAGCAGACTATTTTTGAAAGGTGGCTCATGTCAATCATTTTGTGTAATAAGAAGTGACATAGTTCTCATTAACAAGTAATTTGAATGTGAATGAATGATTAACATTAACAAGTAATGTATTTTTGATATTGTGAGATGCATCGTAATTTTAATTGTTTATTTAGTTTAGAAATGCTACTCACCCCTCTACTGAACAGATAGCTATTACCTTGTGCCATTGCTGAAAGGTTTTTACCATTGTGCCAAACATTTAAATGAAACTTCCGGTCTTACATGCAACATGGTGTACTTTACCAGTCTATGATGTAATCAGCATTAAACTATAGCCATCTGCTAATAAGAGAGTGACATTCTCGTTGAACAGCACTTCTCATGAGCACTTTCTTTTCCTTAGCACCACATTATTTAATTATGTTCTTTTTATTCAGAATTATAGAATTTTTTTGCTTTGCACGTATTACTTCAAGGCAATTACTAGTGTCATCTTCAATAGGGTTGTGTTACATGGATTATTAACTTAGCTTACTAACTCTTGAGAAGTGATGTTCAACTAATAATAAAAAATTTGTTGGGATCTTCAAAAGCTGAAGTCTTCTCTTCCATTATTATCTCATAAGATTATTTTTTTAACCCACTGTTAAGTTCAGTAGCATGTGAGAGTGCACAAAATAAAAACTAATTAAGCCTTTTGGATTAGAAGTGTCTCCCTTTTTTTTTATCTTAAATAATTAATTTTTCCATTTTCAGTAATTGTTCTCTTATTTATCCTTTTTTTTTTAAACTAATACAATCTTGCATGTTTTCTTTGACCAGTAGAGACTTGTAATCAGATTTTAAGTTTAAAGAAATTTAAAACCTATTTTAATGAACAAAAAATAGTGAATGATAATTTTTGCCAATAAACAGAAAAATTTGATGCATAAGAAAGTTAAAAGAAAAAGAGTATTGTACAAGTGCATATACAAATATATGTTTGTAAATTCTGAAAAGACTCCTAGAACACACAAAAATGCAAAATTTGGTAAATATGTACTTGATCTAAAATAAAGAGACTTTTGGGATTTCAATCTTCCAAAGCTTTCATAGTGGTTTATATTAATATGTACTGTGAGAAGTAAAATGCATTGATATTACACGCTATAAAGTTATATGAACTTTAATGAGATGTATTAACCTTGAGACTAGGTAATTGGTGTAACTATACAATTGATAGATTTAGACATACAGTGTATATTCATAATTCATATTTAGATTGTGAACATTTGAGGGGTTGCATTTTAATCAGAATCTTCATGTAGTATTTTTTCTCTAACTAATATTGAGTATAGAGACTAAAAGAGTTCTGAACCGTTTACTAATAGTTTTCTCACCTTATTTCAATTTTATCTTGCATTTCTTGATTTTTCTTGATAGCAATAGTTATCCATCATTCCGGAGTTAGTGAAATAAGTACTTTGAAGTTTGCCTGTATTTATTATGTGATGAAATGGTTTGATACTCCTACGTTTTTTCCAGTATTATTTCAAATGTAATACAGGGTCTTGTATTGTCTTGTCAGCTACCTAACATTGCATTGTTGCTATTGCTCATTAAATGTATTTTTTGCAGATACTATTGGGTTTTTTTATTACTTGTATGTAAAGTAGTTTGTAAGTGATACCTGCCATGGGTGAGTTTTTTCAATCAAAAGTAACAATGTATGAGCTCATTTGTTACTCATCAATCTGGTATCTCCATCAATGTTACTATTTCCTTCCCAAGAACAGTTTTTGGCAAACATGACTCTCTGACAAAATTTGTTAAAATGGATATTCATCACTTGGGGAGTGGGTGTGGTAAACACCTTTGATTGCAATCAAATCAGCACACAATTAATAATCAACAATTTTAACCAATGTTTCAAGAACTAGAGTTGTACCAGTAATGTGACTCTTCTATAGGCTAAAAGTAATGGGGAACATTCTCATCCCATGTTTTCTGATGGGATTTGATATTGCGATAGCATACGTAATAGGTTATGTTAAATATATCTACCAATCCATTAGCAGCTGGATTATATGCAGTTGTCTATTTTCTTTCATTAATTTTGAAATAAAGTTTGTACTCCTCTCTGTCAATATGTTCGTTAAAATCCATGTTGAGCCACAATATGATTTACAAGAGATTTAACTGTAGTCTCTTTTTCAATCAGGCAAAAGTAATGACATGGGGTATCTGGTTAAATAGTCTGAAATAACTAATATTTATTTATTTATCTCCTACATCTTAAAATACTTGTGGATATTCATCTGAAATGATAGTTATACTTGGCATTCTTTGTAAAAAATGCATTCATCAAATAAGTCTTACATTTTAGATACTCACTATGATTCACAAAAGCTCTTAATATTTTTTCTCATATTTGCTCAAAATAATCTCTTACTTATTATGCTATATTTTTTGCAAATGCTAAATGTACAGCAAATGGAGTCAGAATATATACTCAATTAATTTTTTTGAACCTTGAAGTACAGCTATCTGTGGTACACTTGTTAGGTTTCCTCTATTTTCTTCTTTTATTTTCATTACTTATCTAAATGTAATATATACTCAGTTATTTCCCACCTAATATTGGCCCGGCATGGCCAGGTGGCTAGGGCACTTGACTCGCAATCTGAGGGTCACGGGTTCGATTCTCTGTCCCACCAAACATGCTTGCCCTTTCAGTCGTGGGGGCATTATAATGTAACGGTCAATCCCACTATTCGTTGGTAAAGAGTAACCTAAGAGCTGGCGGTGGGTGGTGATGACTAGCTGTCTTCTCTCTAGTCTTACACAGCTAAATTAGGGACAGCTGGCACAGATAGCTCTCGTGTAGCTTTGTGCAAAATTCAAAACAAACAAACAAACACACTCCACCTAATATTCTTACCTTTTATTGCTACATGATTTTTTTATTTGTTAATAATGATATACCTAAGTCCCAAAGTGTTTCATAGTTATCTTTACTATTTTTCTCAACTTTCTTAATTTTTTTAAATCATTTGTTTTGAATTAATTGTAGTCTTAACACATCTACATTAGAGTGTTTTTTTGTCATCATCCATATAGGACCTCAAAACAGCAGTGATATGTTGATAATATTGATGGTTGATCTTTAAATGCTATTAACCACTACAAGGGTGCATGATCTGTAATTATAGTGAACTTTCTGCCATACAGATAACAATGGAATACTGCAATATCCTGTACTACTGCTAAGTATTCTTGATCTGTCACTGAGTAATTCATCTCAGCCTTACTCACCTGTCTGTTTTGGTATATTATTGGGTTTCCTTTCCATGTTTATCTAGCTATGACATAACTACTGCTATTGCATGACTTGAAACATATCTGCTTAATATAAACTCTGTACTAAATTCTGGGTAACTAAAAATTGGGATTTTAACAAACTTCTTAATTTCTTAAGTGCCTCTTAGTTGTCAGTTGAAAAGCTATATCTTTCTTTGTCGGCTGTTTTGAAGGTCTTGCAAATACTTAAAAATGTAGAGTAAACCTTATATAATATTTAACATCTTTTACAATCTTTGGGTAGTTTTTTTTACATACTTTAACTTTTTAGGTTTGGTTTTTGCACCATTGGCAGTCAACACATGACCTAAAAGTACATCATCTTTTTCAAAAATTGGCACTCAGTGGGTTTTAACTTCAAATATGATTAATGTAGTTGCCCAAATACATGTATTAATTTAAGTCAGGGATTCCCAACCTTTTTGTTTCTCTGTACCCCTTGGGCATTCTCTCCCAAAGCACTAATAGAGGGAGGAGAGCTTGCCCAGTTGGCTGATCCCTAGTTTATCAGCTGATTTGTAACGAGGGTGTTCCCTATTGCTTATGCTATACATTACTTGTTGAAAACATGAGTTATAATGTAGCACAGCAATAACATCACAACGTTCACCATGATCACAACTTTTTGTCTAAAGCGCGTATATTTATGTGAGCTACTT